>NC_059217.1:40193613-40473613 GCF_020615455.1 Coregonus clupeaformis
ATTTCAGTTTCCCATGATGAGTAGACTGTCATGCTCACTAGAGACAACATTAGTTGCACTATGTATGTGGAGCAGGTTGTATTTTACAAGCAGATCAGTCTCCTGAGAGACCATAGAAAATTGCCAAAGCTGACTATATTTCAAGTCATCTCAGCGGGGTATTGGGTAAAGTTTTCAACTAGCAATAATCGTGCCTCGGATCAACCTCATAGGCTACAATACTGCCACTGCGCAAAGTTGACTTGAAGATTGGATCGGGTGGACTGACTCTCAACATAATGACTGCCCCTGTGACGGTTTGAATAGCAAACTATATAAACAAAACATGAACAGTGGTAAATTATTCAGAGATACACACAATGAATGGTACAAAGCTATTATCATTTCAATTTCCAGGTAACTTTTGAAGAATCATATCTATTTTAATACAATGTATGGCCTATCCAATGAAACAGCGTTAGCGGTCCGCCCCCTTAGCTGTACTAGGGGGATTTAATCCCCCCATTCTTTCCCCACATAAGAGAGTAGTTACTCACTACAGTGGCCGTGTTCGAGAGGATCAAAACTGCAATGTATCATTGTTCAATTGTAAATGATTACCTGATTTACAAATAATAATGTGTAGTTATTTATGATGCAAGATTCTCTGTAGATCAGTTAGTCGGCAGTCGCCTGCACTTGTAGCTGCTTTCTTGAAACAAACCCAGTGATTTCCAACAAACGTCATTTCAATTTCCCATGATGAATAGACTGTCATGCTCACTAGAGACAACATTAGTTGCACTATGTATGTGGAGCAGGTTGTATTTTACAAGCAGATCAGTCTCCTGAGAGACCATCAAAAATTGCCAAAGCTGACTATATTTCAAGTCATCTCAGCGGGGTATTGGGTAAAGTTTTCAACTAGCAATAATCGTGCCTCGGATCAACCTCATAGGCTACAATACTGCCACTGCGCAAAGTTGACTTGAAGATTGGATCGGGTGGACTGACTCTCAACATAATGACTGCCCCTGTGACGGTTTGAATAGCAAACTATATAAACAAAACATGAACAGTGGTAAATTATTCAGAGATACACACAGTGAATGGTACAAAGCTATTATCATTTCAATTTCCAGGTAACTTTTGAAGAATCATATCTATTTTAATACAATGTATGGCCTATCCAATGAAACAGCGTTAGCGGGTCCGCCCCTTAGCTGTACTAGGGGGATTTAATCCCCCCATTCTTTCCCCACATAAGAGAGTAGTTACTCACTACAGTGGCCGTGTTCGAGAGGATCAAAACTGCAATGTATCATTGTTCAATTGTAAATGATTACCTGATTTACAAATAATAATGTGTAGTTATTTATGATGCAAGATTCTCTGTAGATCAGTTAGTCGGCAGTCGCCTGCACTGTCAGCTGCTTTCTTGAAACAAACCCAGTGATTTCCAACAAACGTCATTTCAGTTTCCCATGATGAGTAGACTGTCATGCTCACTAGAGACAACATTAGCTGCACTATGTATGTGGAGCAGGTTGTATTTTACAAGCAGATCAGTCTCCTGAGAGACCATCAAAAATTGCCAAAGCTGACTATATTTCAAGTCATCTCAGCGGGGTATTGGGTAAAGTTTTCAACTAGCAATAATCATGCCTCGGATAAACCTCATAGGCTACAATACTGCCACTGCGCAAAGTCAACTTGACAATTGGATCGGGTGGATTGACACTCAACATAATGACTGTCCCTGTGACGGTTTGAATAACAAACTATATAAACAAAACATGAACAGTGGTAAATTATTCAGAGATACACACAGTGAATGGTACAAAGCTATTATCATTTCAATTTCCAGGTAACTTTTGAAGAATCATATCTATTTTAATACAATGTATGGCCTATCCAATGAAACAGCGTTAGCGGGTCCGCCCCTTAGCTGTACTAGGGGGATTTAATCCCCCCATTCTTTCCCCACATAAGAGGGTAGTTACTCACCACAGCGGCCGTGTTCGAGAGGATCAAAACTGCAATGTATCATTGTTCAATTGTAAATGATTAACTGATCTACAAATAATAATGACTAGTTATTTATGATGCAAGATTCTCTGTAGATCAGTTAGTCGGCAGACGCCTGCACTGTCAGCTGCTTTCTTGAAACAAACCCAGGGATTTCCAACAAACGTCATTTCAGTTTCCCATGATGAGTAGACTGTCATGCTCACTAGAGACAACATTAGCTGCACTATGTATGTGGAGCAGGTTGTATTTTACAAGCAGATCAGTCTCCTGAGAGACCATCAAAAATTGCCAAAGCTGACTATATTTCAAGTCATCTCAGCGGGGTATTGGGTAAAGTTTTCAACTAGCAATAATCATGCCTCGGATAAACCTCATAGGCTACAATACTGCCACTGCGCAAAGTCAACTTGACAATTGGATCGGGTGGATTGACACTCAACATAATGACTGTCCCTGTGACGGTTTGAATAACAAACTATATAAACAAAACATGAACAGTGGTAAATTATTCAGAGATACACACAATGAATGGTACAAAGCTATTATCATTTCAATTTCCAGGTAACTTTTGAAGAATCATATCTATTTTAATACAATGTATGGCCTATCCAATGAAACAGCGTTAGCGGGTCCGCCCCTTAGCTGTACTAGGGGGATTTAATCCCCCCATTCTTTCCCCACATAAGAGAGTAGTTACTCACTACAGTGGCCGTGTTCGAGAGGATCAAAACTGCAATGTATCATTGTTCAATTGTAAATGATTAACTGATCTACAAATAATAATGACTAGTTATTTATGATGCAAGATTCTCTGTAGATCAGTTAGTCGGCAGACGCCTGCACTGTCAGCTGCTTTCTTGAAACAAACCCAGTGATTTCCAACAAACGTCATTTCAGTTTCCCATGATGAATAGACTGTCATGCTCACTAGAGACAACATTAGCTGCACTATGTATGTGGAGCAGGTTGTATTTTACAAGCAGATCAGTCTCCTGAGAGACCATCAAAAATTGCCAAAGCTGACTATATTTCAAGTCATCTCAGCGGGGTATTGGGTAAAGTTTTCAACTAGCAATAATCATGCCTCGGATAAACCTCATAGGCTACAATACTGCCACTGCGCAAAGTCAACTTGACAATTGGATCGGGTGGATTGACACTCAACATAATGACTGTCCCTGTGACGGTTTGAATAACAAACTATATAAACAAAACATGAACAGTGGTAAATTATTCAGAGATACACACAGTGAATGGTACAAAGCTATTATCATTTCAATTTCCAGGTAACTTTTGAAGAATCATATCTATTTTAATACAATGTATGGCCTATCCAATGAAACAGCGTTAGCGGGTCCGCCCCTTAGCTGTACTAGGGGGATTTAATCCCCCCATTCTTTCCCCACATAAGAGAGTAGTTACTCACTACAGTGGCCGTGTTCGAGAGGATCAAAACTGCAATGTATCATTGTTCAATTGTAAATGATTAACTGATCTACAAATAATAATGACTAGTTATTTATGATGCAAGATTCTCTGTAGATCAGTTAGTCGGCAGACGCCTGCACTGTCAGCTGCTTTCTTGAAACAAACCCAGTGATTTCCAACAAACGTCATTTCAGTTTCCCATGATGAGTAGACTGTCATGCTCACTAGAGACAACATTAGCTGCACTATGTATGTGGAGCAGGTTGTATTTTACAAGCAGATCAGTCTCCTGAGAGACCATCAAAAATTGCCAAAGCTGACTATATTGCAAGTCATCTCAGCGGGGTATTGGGTAAAGTTTTCAACTAGCAATAATCGTGCCTCGGATCAACCTCATAGGCTACAATACTGCCACTGCGCAAAGTCAACTTGAAAATTGGATCGGGTGGATTGACACTCAACATAATGACTGTCCCTGTGACGGTTTGAATAACAAACTATATAAACAAAAC
Source organism: Coregonus clupeaformis (assembly GCF_020615455.1). Taxonomy (NCBI): domain Eukaryota; kingdom Metazoa; phylum Chordata; class Actinopteri; order Salmoniformes; family Salmonidae; genus Coregonus; species Coregonus clupeaformis. The sequence continues at coordinate 40,197,564 of NC_059217.1, forward strand.
ATGAACAGTGGTAAATTATTCAGAGATACACACAGTGAATGGTACAAAGCTATTATCATTTCAATTTCCAGGTAACTTTTGAAGAATCATATCTATTTTAATACAATGTATGGCCTATCCAATGAAACAGCGTTAGCGGGTCCGCCCCTTAGCTGTACTAGGGGGATTTAATCCCCCATTCTTTCCCCACATAAGAGGGTAGTTACTCACCACAGCGGCCGTGTTCGAGAGGATCAAAACTGCAATGTATCATTGTTCAATTGTAAATGATTAACTGATCTACAAATAATAATGACTAGTTATTTATGATGCAAGATTCTCTGTAGATCAGTTAGTCGGCAGACGCCTGCACTGTCAGCTGCTTTCTTGAAACAAACCCAGTGATTTCCAACAAAGGTCATTTCAGTTTCCCATGATGAGTAGACTGTCATGCTCACTAGAGACAACATTAGTTGCACTATGTATGTGGAGCAGGTTGTATTTTACAAGCAGATCAGTCTCCTGAGAGACCATCAAAAATTGCCAAAGCTGACTATATTTCAAGTCATCTCAGCGGGGTATTGGGTAAAGTTTTCAACTAGCAATAATCGTGCCTCGGATCAACCTCATAGGCTACAATACTGCCACTGCGCAAAGTCAACTTGAAAATTGGATCGGGTGGATTGACACTCAACATAATGACTGTCCCTGTGACGGATTGAATAACAAACTATATAAACAAAACATGAACAGTGGTAAATTATTCAGAGATACACACAGTGAATGGTACAAAGCTATTATCATTTCAATTTCCAGGTAACTTTTGAAGAATCATATCTATTTTAATACAATGTATGGCCTATCCAATGAAACAGCGTTAGCGGGTCCGCCCCTTAGCTGTACTAGGGGGATTTAATCCCCCCATTCTTTCCCCACATAAGAGGGTAGTTACTCACCACAGCGGCCGTGTTCGAGAGGATCAAAACTGCAATGTATCATTGTTCAATTGTAAATGATTAACTGATCTACAAATAATAATGACTAGTTATTTATGATGCAAGATTCTCTGTAGATCAGTTAGTCGGCAGACGCCTGCACTGTCAGCTGCTTTCTTGAAACAAACCCAGTGATTTCCAACAAACGTCATTTCAGTTTCCCATGATGAGTAGACTGTCATGCTCACTAGAGACAACATTAGCTGCACTATGTATGTGGAGCAGGTTGTATTTTACAAGCAGATCAGTCTCCTGAGAGACCATCAAAAATTGCCAAAGCTGACTATATTGCAAGTCATCTCAGCGGGGTATTGGGTAAAGTTTTCAACTAGCAATAATCATGCCTCGGATCAACCTCATAGGCTACAATACTGCCACTGCGCAAAGTCAACTTGAAAATTGGATCGGGTGGATTGACACTCAACATAATGACTGTCCCTGTGACGGATTGAATAACAAACTATATAAACAAAACATGAACAGTGGTAAATTATTCAGAGATACACACAGTGAATGGTACAAAGCTATTATCATTTCAATTTCCAGGTAACTTTTGAAGAATCATATCTATTTTAATACAATGTATGGCCTATCCAATGAAACAGCGTTAGCGGGTCCGCCCCTTAGCTGTACTAGGGGGATTTAATCCCCCCATTCTTTCCCCACATAAGAGGGTAGTTACTCACCACAGCGGCCGTGTTCGAGAGGATCAAAACTGCAATGTATCATTGTTCAATTGTAAATGATTAACTGATCTACAAATAATAATGACTAGTTATTTATGATGCAAGATTCTCTGTAGATCAGTTAGTCGGCAGACGCCTGCACTGTCAGCTGCTTTCTTGAAACAAACCCAGTGATTTCCAACAAACGTCATTTCAGTTTCCCATGATGAGTAGACTGTCATGCTCACTAGAGACAACATTAGTTGCACTATGTATGTGGAGCAGGTTGTATGTTACAAGCAGATCAGTCTCCTGAGAGACCATCAAAAATTGCCAAAGCTGACTAGATTTCAAGTCATCTCAGCGGGGTATTGGGTAAAGTTTTCAACTAGCAATAATCGTGCCTCGGATCAACCTCATAGGCTACAATACTGCCACTGCGCAAAGTCAACTTGAAAATTGGATCGGGTGGATTGACACTCAACATAATGACTGTCCCTGTGACGGTTTGAATAACAAACTATATAAACAAAACATGAACAGTGGTAAATTATTCAGAGATACACACAATGAATGGTACAAAGCTATTATCATTTCAATTTCCAGGTAACTTTTGAAGAATCATATCTATTTTAATACAATGTATGGCCTATCCAATGAAACAGCGTTAGCGGGTCCGCCCCTTAGCTGTACTAGGGGGATTTAATCCCCCCATTCTTTCCCCACATAAGAGGGTAGTTACTCACTACAGTGGCCGTGTTCGAGAGGATCAAAACTGCAATGTATCATTGTTCAATTGTAAATGATTAACTGATTTACAAATAATAATGTGTAGTTATTTATGATGCAAGATTCTCTGTAGATCAGTTAGTCGGCAGTCGCCTGCACTGTCAGCTGCTTTCTTGAAACAAACCCAGTGATTTCCAACAAACGTCATTTCAGTTTCCCATGATGAATAGACTGTCATGCTCACTAGAGACAACATTAGTTGCACTATGTATGTGGAGCAGGTTGTATTTTACAAGCAGATCAGTCTCCTGAGAGACCATCAAAAATTGCCAAAGCTGACTATATTGCAAGTCATCTCAGCGGGGTATTGGGTAAAGTTTTCAACTAGCAATAATCGTGCCTCGGATCAACCTCATAGGCTACAATACTGCCACTGCGCAAAGTCAACTTGAAAATTGGATCGGGTGGATTGACACTCAACATAATGACTGTCCCTGTGACGGTTTGAATAACAAACTATATAAACAAAACATGAACAGTGGTAAATTATTCAGAGATACACACAGTGAATGGTACAAAGCTATTATCATTTCAATTTCCAGGTAACTTTTGAAGAATCATATCTATTTTAATACAATGTATGGCCTATCCAATGAAACAGCGTTAGCGGGTCCGCCCCTTAGCTGTACTAGGGGGATTTAATCCCCCCATTCTTTCCCCACATAAGAGGGTAGTTACTCACCACAGCGGCCGTGTTCGAGAGGATCAAAACTGCAATGTATCATTGTTCAATTGTAAATGATTAACTGATTTACAAATAATAATGTGTAGTTATTTATGATGCAAGATTCTCTGTAGATCAGTTAGTCGGCAGTCGCCTGCACTGTCAGCTGCTTTCTTGAAACAAACCCAGTGATTTCCAACAAACGTCATTTCAGTTTCCCATGATAATTAGACTGTCATGCTCACTAGAGACAACATTAGTTGCACTATGTATGTGGAGCAGGTTGTATGTTACAAGCAGATCAGTCTCCTGAGAGACCATCAAAAATTGCCAAAGCTGACTAGATTTCAAGTCATCTCAGCGGGGTATTGGGTAAAGTTTTCAACTAGCAATAATCGTGCCTCGGATCAACCTCATAGGCTACAATACTGCCACTGCGCAAAGTTGACTTGAAGATTGGATCGGGTGGATTGACTCTCAACATAATGACTGTCCCTGTGACAGTTTGAATAACAAACTATATAAACAAAACATGAACAGTGGTAAATTATTCAGAGATACACACAGTGAATGGTACAAAGCTATTATCATTTCAATTTCCAGGTAACTTTTGAAGAATCATATCTATTTTAATACAATGTATGGCCTATCCAATGAAACAGCGTTAGCGGGTCCGCCCCTTAGCTGTACTAGGGGGATTTAATCCCCCCATTCTTTCCCCACATAAGAGGGTAGTTACTCACTACAGTGGCCGTGTTCGAGAGGATCAAAACTGCAATGTATCATTGTTCAATTGTAAATGATTAACTGATTTACAAATAATAATGTGTAGTTATTTATGATGCAAGATTCTCTGCAGATCAGTTAGTCGGCAGTCGCCTGCACTGTCAGCTGCTTTCTTGAAACAAACCCAGTGATTTCCAACAAACGTCATTTCAGTTTCCCATGATAATTAGACTGTCATGCTCACTAGAGACAACATTAGTTGCACTATGTATGTGGAGCAGGTTGTATGTTACAAGCAGATCAGTCTCCTGAGAGACCATCAAAAATTGCCAAAGCTGACTAGATTTCAAGTCATCTCAGCGGGGTATTGGGTAAAGTTTTCAACTAGCAATAATCGTGCCTCGGATCAACCTCATAGGCTACAATACTGCCACTGCGCAAAGTTGATTTGAAGATTGGATCGGGTGGATTGACTCTCAACATAATGACTGTCCCTGTGACGGTTTGAATAACAAACTATATAAACAAAACATGAACAGTGGTAAATTATTCAGAGAAACACACAATTAATGGTACAAAGCCGTTATCATTTCAATTTCCAGGTAACTTTTGAAGAATCATATCTATTTTAATACAATGTATGACCTATCCAATGAAACGGCGTTAGCGGGTCCGCCCCTTAGCTGTACTAGGGGGATTTAATCCCCCCATTCTTTCCCCACATAAGAGGGTAGTTACTCACTACAGTGGCCGTGTTCGAGAGGATCAAAACTGCAATGTATCATTGTTAAATTGTAAATGATTAACTGATCTACAAATAATAATGTGTAGTTATTTATGATGCAAGATTCTCTGTAGATCAGTTAGTCGGCAGTCGCATGCACTGTCAGCTGCTTTCTTGAAACAAACCCAGTGATTTCCAACAAAGGTCATTTCAGTTTCCCATGATGAATAGACTGTCATGCTCACTAGAGACAACATTAGTTGCACTATGTATGTGGAGCAGGTTGTATTTTACAAGCAGATCAGTCTCCTGAGAGACCATCAAAAATTGCCAAAGCTGACTATATTGCAAGTCATCTCAGCGGGGTATTGGGTAAAGTTTTCAACTAGCAATAATCGTGCCTCGGATCAACCTCATAGGCTACAATACTGCCACTGCGCAAAGTTGACTTGAAGATTGGATCGGGTGGATTGACACTCAACATAATGACTGTCCCTGTGACGGTTTGAATAACAAACTATATAAACAAAACATGAACAGTGGTAAATTATTCAGAGATACACACAATGAATGGTACAAATCTATTATCATTTCAATTTCCAGGTAACTTTTGAAGAATCATATCTATTTTAATACAATGTATGGCCTATCCAATGAAACGGCGTTAGCGGTCCGCCCTTAGCTGTACTAGGGGGATTTAATCCCCCCATTCTTTCCCCACATAAGAGGGTAGTTACTCACTACAGTGGCCGTGTTCGAGAGGATCAAAACTGCAATGTATCATTGTTCAATTGTAAATGATTAACTGATTTACAAATAATAATGTGTAGTTATTTATGATGCAAGATTCTCTGCAGATCAGTTAGTCGGCAGTCGCCTGCACTGTCAGCTGCTTTCTTGAAACAAACCCAGTGATTTCCAACAAAGGTCATTTCAGTTTCCCATGATGAGTAGACTGTCATGCTCACTAGAGACAACATTAGTTGCACTATGTATGTGGAGCAGGTTGTATTTTACAAGCAGATCAGTCTCCTGAGAGACCATCAAAAATTGCCAAAGCTGACTATATTGCAAGTCATCTCAGCGGGGTATTGGGTAAAGTTTTCAACTAGCAATAATCATGCCTCGGATCAACCTCATAGGCTACAATACTGCCACTGCGCAAAATTATTTTGAAAATTGGATCGGGTGGATTGACACTCAACATAATGACTGTCCCTGTGACGGTTTGAATAACAAACTATATAAACAAAACATGAACAGTGGTAAATTATTCAGAGATACACACAGTGAATGGTACAAAGCTATTATCATTTCAATTTCCAGGTAACTTTTGAAGAATCATATCTATTTTAATACAATGTATGGCCTATCCAATGAAACAGCGTTAGCGGGTCCGCCCCTTAGCTGTACTAGGGGATTTAATCCCCCATTCTTTCCCCCACATAAGAGGGTAGTTACTCACCACAGCGGCCGTGTTCGAGAGGATCAAAACTGCAATGTATCATTGTTCAATTGTAAATGATTAACTGATCTACAAATAATAATGACTAGTTATTTATGATGCAAGATTCTCTGTAGATCAGTTAGTCGGCAGACGCCTGCACTGTCAGCTGCTTTCTTGAAACAAACCCAGTGATTTCCAACAAACGTCATTTCAGTTTCCCATGATGAGTAGACTGTCATGCTCACTAGAGACAACATTAGCTGCACTATGTATGTGGAGCAGGTTGTATTTTACAAGCAGATCAGTCTCCTGAGAGACCATCAAAATTGCCAAAGCTGACTATATTGCAAGTCATCTCAGCGGGGTATTGGGTAAAGTTTTCAACTAGCAATAATCGTGCCTCGGATCAACCTCATAGGCTACAATACTGCCACTGCGCAAAGTCAACTTGAAAATTGGATCGGGTGGATTGATACTCAACATAATGACTGTCCCTGTGACGGTTTGAATAACAAACTATATAAACAAAACATGAACAGTGGTAAATTATTCAGAGATACACACAATGAATGGTACAAAGCTATTATCATTTCAATTTCCAGGTAACTTTTGAAGAATCATATCTATTTTAATACAATGTATGGCCTATCCAATGAAACAGCGTTAGCGGGTCCGCCCCCTTAGCTGTACTAGGGGGATTTAATCCCCCATTCTTTCCCCACATAAGAGGGTAGTTACTCACTACAGTGGCCGTGTTCGAGAGGATCAAAACTGCAATGTATCATTGTTCAATTGTAAATGATTAACTGATTTACAAATAATAATGTGTAGTTATTTATGATGCAAGATTCTCTGTAGATCAGTTAGTCGGCAGTCGCCTGCACTTGTAGCTGCTTTCTTGAAACAAACCCAGTGATTTCCAACAAACGTCATTTCAATTTCCCATGATGAATAGACTGTCATGCTCACTAGAGACAACATTAGTTGCACTATGTATGTGGAGCAGGTTGTATTTTACAAGCAGATCAGTCTCCTGAGAGACCATCAAAAATTGCCAAAGCTGACTATATTGCAAGTCAGCTCAGCGGGGTATTGGGTAAAGTTTTCAACTAGCAATAATCATGCCTCAGATCAACCTCATAGGCTACAATACTGCCACTGCGCAAAGTTAACTTGAAAATTGGATCGGGTGGATTGACACTCAACATAATGACTGTCCCTGTGACGGTTTGAATAACAAACTATATAAACAAAACATGAACAGTGGTAAATTATTCAGAGATACACACAGTGAATGGTACAAAGCTATTATCATTTCAATTTCCAGGTAACTTTTGAAGAATCATATCTATTTTAATACAATGTATGGCCTATCCAATGAAACAGCGTTAGCGGGTCCGCCCCTTAGCTGTACTAGGGGGATTTAATCCCCCCATTCTATCTCCACATAAGAGGGTAGTTACTCACTACAGTGGCCGTGTTCGAGAGGATCAAAACTGCAATGTATCATTGTTCAATTGTAAATGATTAACTGATTTACAAATAATAATGACTAGTTATTTATGATGCAAGATTCTCTGTAGATCAGTTAGTCGGCAGACGCCTGCACTGTCAGCTGCTTTCTTGAAACAAACCCAGTGATTTCCAACAAACGTCATTTCAGTTTCCCATGATGAGTAGACTGTCATGCTCACTAGAGACAACATTAGTTGCACTATGTATGTGGAGCAGGTTGTATTTTACAAGCAGATCAGTCTCCTGAGAGACCATCAAAAATTGCCAAAGCTGACTATATTGCAAGTCATCTCAGCGGGGTATTGGGTAAAGTTTTCAACTAGCAATAATCATTTTTTTCTTTTGGAAAAGTTTTTATTATTCATTTCCTTTAAAACAGCTCACATTTTAAATACATTTACACACATAAAAACGGCATAAAGTGCATTCAAATCAGCATTACATTACAGTTACATTTTAAAAGGTACATGTTGTTTATTTAAAACAATAAAACAATCCTACATAAAAGTACCCATTCCTGTAAAAGCCAATTAATAAAAGCCATTTTAAAATGTGTGTACATGTTTTAACAAAGTAAAAACATTTTTAAGACATTAGAAGCCTGTCAAAAAGTCACTTTGTTAAAAAAGCTGTCTTCGGTCCTTTGTGCAAAAACGGGGTGAGTCCTTATCGAAAAAGCCTCCTCTTGCTCTTCCTGAATCAACTCCGTACCCGTCCGTCGGGGCCCAGAGGAGACTCCCCCCCCTAGGCGCATCGCCCTAGGCGCCGCAGCGCTGTCAGGCCGTGGCCGCCGGGACCTTGGGTGTTGTGGGGGACCCTTCGCCTGGGGTCGAGGCCCCCTGTCGTTCGTACCACCCCAGGGCTTCCGTGGCTACAAAGCCACTGCCTGGGGGGTGGTCTCTACCTGTTTCCCTACCAGCAGGTTGCGGGAGGACCACAGTGCGTCCTTCAGACACGTGAGGGTGGGCCAGAGTTGTGTGAAGGCCTTTGTTGTAATAGGCCTTCGGCCCACCCCATACAGCACGAGCTGGGGCGTTAGGTCCTCCCCTGCTGGCAGGCGTGGGGAGATCAGGGGGCCTGCTTCCTTCCACAGGTCCCGTGCGGCTCTGCACTCCCAGAGCAAGTGCCTCACCGACTCTTCTTGGCCGCAGCCTGGTCGGGGCACGCGGATGTCCTCGCCATGCCCCGGGAGTGCATAACGGCCCTGACCGGGAGGATCTCGTGGGCGACCATCCAGGACAGGTCACGGTGCCGATTCAGCAGAGCAGGATGGGACACGTTGCGCCAAACCGTTGAGGGCTCGCCTACAGCAAGCCCGCGCACTGGACACACCGGTTCCCGTTCCTGCACAAGAGAGAGAAGAGAGCGGTGTTTTGTTAAAACTGTGACAGGCTCTTTTTCCAGTTTAAAATGTCTTAAAAACTTTTGGAGCTGTGCATAGTGTGTGGGGAGCAGGAAAGAGACTGGGGCTCGCAGGTCGACTGGGATCAGCCTCAGAGACCTGAGGTAAGACCCCAGCCAGAACCGTGCGAGGGCCTGGGTCTTGTTGCTGACCGGGGAGGTGGCAAGAGTGAGATGTAACGCTGTGTAGCGGCTGCCCAGGAACAAGTAGAGGTCAGGTAAGCCTTTCCCCCCCTTGAACCTGGGCCTCTTTACCACCTCCCTCCTCAGTCTCTCCCACTTGCTTCCCCACAGAAAATAAAATAACATCCGGTCCAGAGCTAAAAGAGTTGTTCGTGGTGGGATAAAAACAGAACTGATCAATAAAAGGACAGGTAAAATCACAGCCTTGATGATTAAAACCTTGCCCTCTAAAGTCAGCTGTCTCAGTCCCCAAAACCCTAGTCTCTGTCTAACTGTCCCTAACATCCCGGTCCAATTACCACTACCTCCTCCCTCCCTGTCAAATTTTACCCCTAGAACCCTAATGTCCGTCATTCTAACCGTCAGTGGTAGTCTGGTCAAGTCTGAGTCTGCCCACGGTCCGAAAAATTGTGCCTCTGTCTTATCTCTGTTCAGTCTCGCCCCAGAGGCTCGTCCGTACCAGTCAGTCCTGTCCAGAGTCCTGTCAACAGATAAAAGGTCGGTGCATAAAATGTTTACGTCGTCCATATAAAAGACGCACTTGGCGGTCATCCCCCCACTCCCCGGGATACCCACCCCACTGATCCGTTGGTCCCTTCTCAAGACCTGTGCCAGTGGTTCTATGCAGGCCACAAACAGGAGGGGAGATAATGGACATCCCTGACGGACGCCGCAGTGTACTCCCACTGCTCTTGACAAATGCCCATTTACAAGGATTCTGCTGGTGATGTCCCCATACAGCAATCCCACCCAAGCTAGAAACCTTTCAGGGAACCCCATTTTTTGCAGTACCTTGAAGAGGTACTGGTGCGAGACCCGATCAAAAGCTTTCTCAAAGTCTAAATTTAGGACTATAAGCCGCATGTTTCTGTCTCTCGCATAACAGATGGCATCTCTGATCAGTACTAGGCTGTCCGTGATCTTCCTTCCCGGAATGGCACAGGCTTGATCCGGGTGGATCACCTCCCCTAAAACAGAAGACATTCTGAGTGTTAAAACCTTAGTAAAAAGTTTACAGTTTTCAACTAGCAATAATCATGCCTCGGATCAACCTCATAGGCTACAATACTACCACTGCGCAAAATTAACTTGAAAATTGGATCGGGTGGATTGACACTCAACATAATGACTGTCCCTGTGATGGTTTGAATAACAAACTATATAAACAAAACATGAACAGTGGTAAATTATTCAGAGATACACACAGTGAATGGTACAAAGCTATTATCATTTCAATTTCCAGGTAACTTTTGAAGAATCATATCTATTTTAATACAATGTATGGCCTATCCAATGAAACAGCGTTAGCGGGTCCGCCCCTTAGCTGTACTAGGGGGATTTAATCCCCCCATTCTATCTCCACATAAGAGGGTAGTTACTCACTACAGTGGCCGTGTTCGAGAGGATCAAAACTGCAATGTATCATTGTTCAATTGTAAATGATTAACTGATCTACAAATAATAATGACTAGTTATTTATGATGCAAGATTCTCTGTAGATCAGTTAGTCGGCAGTCGCCTGCACTGTCAGCTGCTTTCTTGAAACAAACCCAGTGATTTCCAACAAACGTCATTTCAGTTTCCCATGATGAGTAGACTGTCATGCTCACTAGAGACAACATTAGTTGCACTATGTATGTGGAGCAGGTTGTATTTTACAAGCAGATCAGTCTCCTGAGAGACCATCAAAAATTGCCAAAGCTGACTATATTTCAAGTCATCTCAGCGGGGTATTGGGTAAAGTTTTCAACTAGCAATAATCGTGCCTCGGATCAACCTCATAGGCTACAATACTGCCACTGCGCAAAGTTGACTTGAAGATTGGATCGGGTGGACTGACTCTCAACATAATGACTGCCCCTGTGACGGTTTGAATAGCAAACTATATAAACAAAACATGAACAGTGGTAAATTATTCAGAGATACACACAGTGAATGGTACAAAGCTATTATCATTTCAATTTCCAGGTAACTTTTGAAGAATCATATCTATTTTAATACAATGTATGGCCTATCCAATGAAACAGCGTTAGCGGGTCCGCCCCTTAGCTGTACTAGGGGGATTTAATCCCCCATTCTTTCCCCCACATAAGAGGGTAGTTACTCACTACAGTGGCCGTGTTCGAGAGGATCAAAACTGCAATGTATCATTGTTCAATTGTAAATGATTAACTGATTTACAAATAATAATGTGTAGTTATTCATGATGCAAGATTCTCTGTAGATCAGTTAGTCGGCAGTCGCCTGCACTGTCAGCTGCTTTCTTGAAACAAACCCAGTGATTTCCAACAAACGTCATTTCAATTTCACATGATGAATAGACTGTCATGCTCACTAGAGACAACATTAGTTGCACTATGTATGTGGAGCAGGTTGTATTTTACAAGCAGATCAGTCTCCTGAGAGACCATCAAAAATTGCCAAAGCTGACTATATTGCAAGTCATCTCAGCGGGGTATTGGGTAAAGTTTTCAACTAGCAATAATCGTGCCTCGGATCAACCTCATAGGCTACAATACTGCCACTGCGCAAAGTTAACTTGAAAATTGGATCGGGTGGATTGACACTCAACATAATGACTGTCCCTGTGACGGTTTGAATAACAAACTATATAAACAAAACATGAACAGTGGTAAATTATTCAGAGATACACACAGTGAATGGTACAAAGCTATTATCATTTCAATTTCCAGGTAACTTTTGAAGAATCATATCTATTTTAATACAATGTATGGCCTATCCAATGAAACAGCGTTAGCGGGTCCGCCCCTTAGCTGTACTAGGGGGATTTAATCCCCCCATTCTATCTCCACATAAGAGGGTAGTTACTCACTACAGTGGCCGTGTTCGAGAGGATCAAAACTGCAATGTATCATTGTTCAATTGTAAATGATTAACTGATTTACAAATAATAATGACTAGTTATTTATGATGCAAGATTCTCTGTAGATCAGTTAGTCGGCAGACGCCTGCACTGTCAGCTGCTTTCTTGAAACAAACCCAGTGATTTCCAACAAAGGTCATTTCAGTTTCCCATGATGAGTAGACTGTCACGGTCACTAGAGACAACATTAGCTGCACTATGTATGTGGAGCAGGTTGTATTTTACAAGCAGATCAGTCTCCTGAGAGACCATCAAAAATTGCCAAAGCTGACTATATTTCAAGTCATCTCAGCGGGGTATTGGGTAAAGTTTTCAACTAGCAATAATCGTGCCTCGGATCAACCTCATAGGCTACAATACTGCCACTGCGCAAAGTTGACTTGAAGATTGGATCGGGTGGACTCACTCTCAACATAATGACTGCCCCTGTGACGGTTTGAATAGCAAACTATATAAACAAAACATGAACAGTGGTAAATTATTCAGAGATACACACAATGAATGGTACAAAGCTATCATCATTTCAATTTCCAGGTAACTTTTGAAGAATCATATCTATTTTAATACAATGTATGGCCTATCCAATGAAACAGCGTTAGCGGGTCCGCCCCTTAGCTGTACTAGGGGGATTTAATCCCCCCATTCTTTCCCCACATAAGAGGGTAGTTACTCACTACAGTGGCCGTGTTCGAGAGGATCAAAACTGCAATGTATCATTGTTCAATTGTAAATGATTAACTGATCTACAAATAATAATGACTAGTTATTTATGATGCAAGATTCTCTGTAGATCAGTTAGTCGGCAGTCGCCTGCACTGTCAGCTGCTATCTTGAAACAAACCCAGTGATTTCCAACAAACGTCATTTCAGTTTCCCATGATGAGTAGACTGTCATGCTCACTAGAGACAACATTAGCTGCACTATGTATGTGGAGCAGGTTGTATTTTACAAGCAGATCAGTCTCCTGAGAGACCATCAAAAATTGCCAAAGCTGACTATATTGCAAGTCATCTCAGCGGGGTATTGGGTAAAGTTTTCAACTAGCAATAATCATGCCTCGGATCAACCTCATAGGCTACAATACTGCCACTGCGCAAAGTTGACTTGAAGATTGGATCGGGTGGACTGACTCTCAACATAATGACTGCCCCTGTGACGGTTTGAATAGCAAACTATATAAACAAAACATGAACAGTGGTAAATTATTCAGAGATACACACAGTGAATGGTACAAAGCTATTATCATTTCAATTTCCAGGTAACTTTTGAAGAATCATATCTATTTTATTACAATGTATGGCCTATCCAATGAAACAGCGTTAGCGGGTCCGCCCCTTAGCTGTACTAGGGGGATTTAATCCCCCCATTCTTTCCCCACATAAGAGGGTAGTTACTCACTACAGTGGCCGTGTTCGAGAGGATCAAAACTGCAATGTATCATTGTTCAATTGTAAATGATTAACTGATGTACAAATAATAATGCGTAGTTATTTATGATGCAAGATTCTCTGTAGATCAGTTAGTCGGCAGTCGCCTGCACTGTCAGCTGCTTTCTTGAAACAAACCCAGTGATTTCCAACAAAGGTCATTTCAGTTTCCCATGATGAGTAGACTGTCATGCTCACTAGAGACAACATTAGTTGCACTATGTATGTGGAGCAGATTGTATTTTACAAGCAGATCAGTCTCCTGAGAGACCATCAAAAATTGCCAAAGCTGACTATATTTCAAGTCACTCAGCGGGGTATTGGGTAAAGTTTTCAACTAGCAATAATCGTGCCTCGGATCAACCTCATAGGCTACAATACTGCCACTGCGCAAAGTCGACTTGAAAATTGGATCGGGTGGATTGACACTCAACATAATGACTGTCCCTGTGACGGTTTGAATAACAAACTATATAAACAAAACATGAACAGTGGTAAATTATTCAGAGATACACACAATGAATGGTACAAAGCTATTATCATTTCAATTTCCAGGTAACTTTTGAAGAATCATATCTATTTTAATACAATGTATGGCCTATCCAATGAAACAGCGTTAGCGGGTCCGCCCCTTAGCTGTACTAGGGGGATTTAATCCCCCCATTCTTTCCCCACATAAGAGGGTAGTTACTCACTACAGTGGCCGTGTTCGAGAGGATCAAAACTGCAATGTATCATTGTTCAATTGTAAATGATTAACTGATCTACAAATAATAATGAGTAGTTATTTATGATGCAAGATTCTCTGTAGATCAGTTAGTCGGCAGTCGCCTGCACTGTCAGCTGCTTTCTTGAAACAAACCCAGTGATTTCGAACACAGATCATTTCAGTTTCCCATGATGAATAGACTATCACGGTCACTAGAGACAACATTAGTTGCACTATGTATGTGGAGCAGGTTGTATTTTACAAGCAGATCAGTCTCCTGAGAGACCATCAAAAACTGCCAAAGCTGACTATATTTCAAGTCATCTCAGCGGGGTATTGGGTAAAGTTTTCAACTAGCAATAATCGTGCCTCAGATCAACCTCATAGGCTACAATACTGCCACTGCGCAAAGTCGACTTGACAATTGGATCGGGTGGATTGACACTCAACATAATGACTGTCCCTGTGACGGTTTGAATAACAAACTATATAAACAAAACATGAACAGTGGTAAATTATTCAGAGATACACACAATGAATGGTACAAAGCTATTATCATTTCAATTTCCAGGTAACTTTTGAAGAATCATATCTATTTTAATACAATGTATGGCCTATCCAATGAAACAGCGTTAGCGGGTCCGCCCCTTAGCTGTACTAGGGGATTTAATCCCCCATTCTTTCCCCACATAAGAGGGTAGTTACTCACCACAGCGGCCGTGTTCGAGAGGATCAAAACTGCAATGTATCATTGTTCAATTGTAAATGATTAACTGATTTACAAATAATAATGAGTAGTTATTTATGATGCAAGATTCTCTGTAGATCAGTTAGTCGGCAGTCGCCTGCACTGTCAGCTGCTTTCTTGAAACAAACCCAGTGATTTCGAACAAACGTCATTTCAGTTTCCCATGATGAGTAGACTGTCACGGTCACTAGAGACAACATTAGTTGCACTATGTATGTGGAGCAGGTTGTATTTTACAAGCAGATCAGTCTCCTGAGAGACCATCAAAAATTGCCAAAGCTGACTATATTGCAAGTCATCTCAGCGGGGTATTGGGTAAAGTTTTCAACTAGCAATAATCGTGCCTCGGATCAACCTCATAGGCTACAATACTGCCACTGCGCAAAGTTGACTTGAAAATTGGATCGGGTGGATTGACACTCAACATAATGACTGTCCCTGTGACGGTTTGAATAACAAACTATATAAACAAAACATGAACAGTGGTAAATTATTCAGAGATACACACAGTGAATGGTACAAAGCTATTATCATTTCAATTTCCAGGTAACTTTTGAAGAATCATATCTATTTTAATACAATGTATGGCCTATCCAATGAAACAGCGTTAGCGGGTCCGCCCCTTAGCTGTACTAGGGGGATTTAATCCCCCCATTCTTTCCCCACATAAGAGGGTAGTTACTCACCACAGCGGCCGTGTTCGAGAGGATCAAAACTGCAATGTATCATTTTTCAATTGTAAATGATTAACTGATTTACAAATAATAATGTGTAGTTATTTATGATGCAAGATTCTCTGTAGATCAGTTAGTCGGCAGTCGCCTGCACTGTCAGCTGCTTTCTTGAAACAAACCCAGTGATTTCGAACACAGATCATTTCAGTTTCCCATGATGAATAGACTATCACGGTCACTAGAGACAACATTAGTTGCACTATGTATGTGGAGCAGGTTGTATTTTACAAGCAGATCAGTCTCCTGAGAGACCATCAAAAATTGCCAAAGCTGACTATATTGCAAGTCATCTCAGCGGGGTATTGGGTAAAGTTTTCAACTAGCAATAATCGTGCCTCGGATCAACCTCATAGACTACAATACTGCCACTGCGCAAAGTTGACTTGAAGATTGGATCGGGTGGATTGACACTCAACATAATGACTGTCCCTGTGACGGTTTGAATAACAAACTATATAAACAAAACATGAACAGTGGTAAATTATTCAGAGATACACACAGTGAATGGTACAAAGCTATTATCATTTCAATTTCCAGGTAACTTTTGAAGAATCATATCTATTTTAATACAATGTATGGCCTATCCAATGAAACAGCGTTAGCGGGTCCGCCCCTTAGCTGTACTAGGGGGATTTAATCCCCCCATTCTTTCCCCACATAAGAGGGTAGTTACTCACCACAGCGGCCGTGTTCGAGAGGATCAAAACTGCAATGTATCATTTTTCAATTGTAAATGATTACCTGATTTACAAATAATAATGTGTAGTTATTTATGATGCAAGATTCTCTGTAGATCAGTTAGTCGGCAGTCGCCTGCACTGTCAGCTGCTTTCTTGAAACAAACCCAGTGATTTCGAACACACGTCATTTCAGTTTCCCATGATGAGTAGACTGTCATGGTCACTAGAGACAACATTAGTTGCAATATGTATGTGGAGCAGATTGTATTTTACAAGCAGATCAGTCTCCTGAGTGACCATCAAAAATTGCCAAAGCTGACTATATTGCAAGTCATCTCAGCGGGGTATTGGGTAAAGTTTTCAACTAGCAATAATCGTGCCTCGGATCAACCTCATAGGCTACAATACTGCCACTGCGCAAAGTTGACTTGAAAATTGGATCGGGTGGATTGACACTCAACATAATGACTGTCCCTGTGACGGTTTGAATAACAAACTATATAAACAAAACATGAACAGTGGTAAATTATTCAGAGATACACACAGTGAATGGTACAAAGCTATTATCATTTCAATTTCCAGGTAACTTTTGAAGAATCATATCTATTTTAATACAATGTATGGCCTATCCAATGAAACAGCGTTAGCGGGTCCGCCCCTTAGCTGTACTAGGGGGATTTAATCCCCCATTCTTTCCCCACATAAGAGGGTAGTTACTCACCACAGCGGCCGTGTTCGAGAGGATCAAAACTGCAATGTATCATTGTTCAATTGTAAATGATTAACTGATCTACAAATAATAATGACTAGTTATTCATGATGCAAGATTCTCTGTAGATCAGTTAGTCGGCAGTCGCCTGCACTGTCAGCTGCTTTCTTGAAACAAACCCAGTGATTTCGAACAAAGGTCATTTCAGTTTCCCATGATGAGTAGACTGTCATGCTCACTAGAGACAACATTAGCTGCACTATGTATGTGGAGCAGGTTGTATTTTACAAGCAGATCAGTCTCCTGAGAGACCATCAAAAATTGCCAAAGCAGACTATATTGCAAGTCATCTCAGCGGGGTATTGGGTAAAGTTTTCAACTAGCAATAATCGTGCCTCGGATCAACCTCATAGGCTACAATACTGCCACTGCGCAAAGTTGACTTGAAAATTGGATCGGGTGGATTGACACTCAACATAATGACTGTCCCTGTGACGGTTTGAATAACAAACTATATAAACAAAACATGAACAGTGGTAAATTATTCAGAGATACACACAGTGAATGGTACAAAGCTATTATCATTTCAATTTCCAGGTAACTTTTGAAGAATCATATCTATTTTAATACAATGTATGGCCTATCCAATGAAACAGCGTTAGCGGGTCCGCCCCTTAGCTGTACTAGGGGGATTTAATCCCCCCATTCTTTCCCCACATAAGAGGGTAGTTACTCACTACAGTGGCCGTGTTCGAGAGGATCAAAACTGCAATGTATCATTGTTCAATTGTAAATGATTAACTGATTTACAAATAATAATGTGTAGTTATTCATGATGCAAGATTCTCTGTAGATCAGTTAGTCGGCAGTCGCCTGCACTGTCAGCTGCTATCTTGAAACAAACCCAGTGATTTCCAACAAACGTCATTTCAGTTTCCCATGATGAGTAGACTGTCATGCTCACTAGAGACAACATTAGCTGCACTATGTATGTGGAGCAGGTTGTATTTTACAAGCAGATCAGTCTCCTGAGAGACCATCAAAAATTGCCAAAGCTGACTATATTGCAAGTCATCTCAGCGGGGTATTGGGTAAAGTTTTCAACTAGCAATAATCATGCCTCGGATCAACCTCATAGGCTACAATACTGCCACTGCGCAAAGTTGACTTGAAAATTGGATCGGGTGGATTGACACTCAACATAATGACTGTCCCTGTGACGGTTTGAATAACAAACTATATAAACAAAACATGAACAGTGGTAAATTATTCAGAGATACACACAGTGAATGGTACAAAGCTATTATCATTTCAATTTCCAGGTAACTTTTGAAGAATCATATCTATTTTAATACAATGTATGGCCTATCCAATGAAACAGCGTTAGCGGGTCCGCCCCTTAGCTGTACTAGGGGGATTTAATCCCCCATTCTTTCCCCACATAAGAGGGTAGTTACTCACCACAGCGGCCGTGTTCGAGAGGATCAAAACTGCAATGTATCATTGTTCAATTGTAAATGATTAACTGATTTACAAATAATAATGTGTAGTTATTTATGATGCAAGATTCTCTGTAGATCAGTTAGTCGGCAGTCGCCTGCACTGTCAGCTGCTTTCTTGAAACAAACCCAGTGACTTCGAACACAGGTCATTTCAGTTTCCCATGATGAATTAGACTGTCATGGTCACTAGAGACAACATTAGCTGCACTATGTATGTGGAGCAGGTTGTATGTTACAAGCAGATCAGTCTCCTGAGAGACCATCAAAAATTGCCAAAGCTGACTAGATTTCAAGTCATCTCAGCGGGGTATTGGGTAAAGTTTTCAACTAGCAATAATCGTGCCTCGGATCAACCTCATAGGCTACAATACTGCCACTGCGCAAAGTTGACTTGAAGATTGGATCGGGTGGATTGACTCTCAACATAATGACTGTCCCTGTGACGGTTTGAATAACAAACTATATAAACAAAACATGAACAGTGGTAAATTATTCAGAGATACACACAGTGAATGGTACAAAGCTATTATCATTTCAATTTCCAGGTAACTTTTGAAGAATCATATCTATTTTAATACAATGTATGGCCTATCCAATGAAACAGCGTTAGCGGGTCCGCCCCTTAGCTGTACTAGGGGGATTTAATCCCCCCATTCTTTCCCCACATAAGAGGGTAGTTACTCACCACAGCGGCCGTGTTCGAGAGGATCAAAACTGCAATGTATCATTGTTCAATTGTAAATGATTAACTGATTTACAAATAATAATGTGTAGTTATTTATGATGCAAGATTCTCTGTAGATCAGTTAGTCGGCAGTCGCCTGCACTGTCAGCTGCTTTCTTGAAACAAACCCAGTGATTTCCAACACAGGTCATTTCAGTTTCCCATGATGAATAGACTGTCACGCTCACTAGAGACAACATTAGCTGCAATATGTATGTGGAGCAGGTTGTATTTTACAAGCAGATCAGTCTCCTGAGAGACCATCAAAAATTGCCAAAGCTGACTATATTGCAAGTCATCTCAGCGGGGTATTGGGTAAAGTTTTCAACTAGCAATAATCGTGCCTCGGATCAACCTCATAGGCTACAATACTGCCACTGCGCAAAGTTGACTTGAAAGATTGGATCGGGTGGATTGACACTCAACATAATGACTGTCCCTGTGACGGTTTGAATAACAAACTATATAAACAAAACATGAACAGTGGTAAATTATTCAGAGATACACACAGTGAATGGTACAAAGCTATTATCATTTCAATTTCCAGGTAACTTTTGAAGAATCATATCTATTTTAATACAATGTATGGCCTATCCAATGAAACGGCGTTAGCGGGTCCGCCCCTTAGCTGTACTAGGGGGATTTAATCCCCCATTCTTTCCCCCACATAAGAGGGTAGTTACTCACTACAGTGGCCGTGTTCGAGAGGATCAAAACTGCAATGTATCATTGTTCAATTGTAAATGATTAACTGATTTACAAATAATAATGTGTAGTTATTTATGATGCAAGATTCTCTGCAGATCAGTTAGTCGGCAGTCGCCTGCACTGTCAGCTGCTTTCTTGAAACAAACCCAGTGATTTCCAACAAAGGTCATTTCAGTTTCCCATGATGAGTAGACTGTCACGGTCACTAGAGACAACATTAGTTGCACTATGTATGTGGAGCAGGTTGTATTTTACAAGCAGATCAGTCTCCTGAGAGACCATCAAAAATTGCCAAAGCTGACTATATTGCAAGTCATCTCAGCGGGGTATTGGGTAAAGTTTTCAACTAGCAATAATCATGCCTCGGATCAACCTCATAGGCTACAATACTGCCACTGCGCAAAACTTTTTTGAAAATTGGATCGGGTGGATTGACACTCAACATAATGACTGTCCCTGTGACGGTTTGAATAACAAACTATATAAACAAAACATGAACAGTGGTAAATTATTCAGAGATACACACAGTGAATGGTACAAAGCTATTATCATTTCAATTTCCAGGTAACTTTTGAAGAATCATATCTATTTTAATACAATGTATGGCCTATCCAATGAAACAGCGTTAGCGGGTCCGCCCCTTAGCTGTACTAGGGGGATTTAATCCCCCCATTCTTTCCCCACATAAGAGGGTAGTTACTCACCACAGCGGCCTTGTTCGAGAGGATCAAAACTGCAATGTATCATTGTTCAATTGTAAATGATTAACTGATCTACAAATAATAATGACTAGTTATTTATGATGCAAGATTCTCTGTAGATCAGTTAGTCGGCAGTCGCCTGCACTGTCAGCTGCTTTCTTGAAACAAACCCAGTGATTTCCAACAAAGCGTCATTTCAGTTTCCCATGATGAGTAGACTGTCATGCTCACTAGAGACAACATTAGCTGCACTATGTATGTGGAGCAGGTTGTATTTTACAAGCAGATCAGTCTCCTGAGAGACCATCAAAAATTGCCAAAGCTGACTATATTGCAAGTCATCTCAGCGGGGTATTGGGTAAAGTTTTCAACTAGCAATAATCGTGCCTCTAATCAACCTCATAGGCTACAATACTGCCACTGCGCAACGTTGACTTGAAAATTGGATCGGGTGGATTGACACTCAACATAATGACTGTCCCTGTGACGGTTTGAATAACAAACTATATAAACAAAACATGAACAGTGGTAAATTATTCAGAGATACACACAGTGAATGGTACAAAGCTATTATCATTTCAATTTCCAGGTAACTTTTGAAGAATCATATCTATTTTCATACAATGTATGGCCTATCCAATGAAACAGCGTTAGCGGGTCCGCCCCTTAGCTGTACTAGGGGGATTTAATCCCCCCATTCTTTCCCCACATAAGAGGGTAGTTACTCACTACAGTGGCCGTGTTCGAGAGGATCAAAACTGCAATGTATCATTGTTCAATTGTAAATGATTAACTGATTTACAAATAATAATGTGTAGTTATTTATGATGCAAGATTCTCTGCAGATCAGTTAGTCGGCAGTCGCCTGCACTGTCAGCTGCTTTCTTGAAACAAACCCAGTGATTTCCAACAAAGGTCATTTCAGTTTCCCATGATGAATAGACTATCACGGTCACTAGAGACAACATTAGTTGCACTATGTATGTGGAGCAGGTTGTATTTTACAAGCAGATCAGTCTCCTGAGAGACCATCAAAAATTGCCAAAGCTGACTATATTGCAAGTCATCTCAGCGGGGTATTGGGTAAAGTTTTCAACTAGCAATAATCATGCCTCGGATCAACCTCATAGGCTACAATACTGCCACTGCGCAAAGTTGACTTGAAAATTGGATCGGGTGGATTGACACTCAACATAATGACTGTCCCTTTGACGGTTTGAATAACAAACTATATAAATAAAACATGAACAGTGGTAAATTATTCAGAGATACACACAGTGAATGGTACAAAGCTATTATCATTTCAATTTCCAGGTAACTTTTGAAGAATCATATCTATTTTAATACAATGTATGGCCTATCCAATGAAACAGCGTTAGCGGGTCCGCCCCTTAGCTGTACTAGGGGGATTTAATCCCCCCATTCTTTCCCCACATAAGAGGGTAGTTACTCACCACAGCGGCCGTGTTCGAGAGGAACAAAACTGCAATGTATCATTGTTCAATTGTAAATGATTAACTGATCTACAAATAATAATGACTAGTTATTTATGATGCAAGATTCTCTGTAGATCAGTTAGTCGGCAGACGCCTGCACTGTCAGCTGCTTTCTTGAAACAAACCCAGTGATTTCGAACACAGATCATTTCAGTTTCCCATGATGAATAGACTATCACGGTCACTAGAGACAACATTAGTTGCACTATGTATGTGGAGCAGGTTGTATTTTACAAGCAGATCAGTCTCCTGAGAGACCATCAAAAATTGCCAAAGCTGACTATATTGCAAGTCATCTCAGCGGGGTATTGGGTAAAGTTTTCAACTAGCAATAATCATGCCTCGGATCAACCTCATAGGCTACAATACTGCCACTGCGCAAAGTTGACTTGAAAATTGGATCGGGTGGATTGACACTCAACATAATGACTGTCCCTGTGACGGTTTGAATAACAAACTATATAAACAAAACATGAACAGTGGTAAATTATTCAGAGAAACACACAATGAATGGTACAAAGCCGTTATCATTTCAATTTCCAGGTAACTTTTGAAGAATCATATCTATTTTAATACAATGTATGACCTATCCAATGAAACAGCGTTAGCGGGTCCGCCCCTTAGCTGTACTAGGGGGATTTAATCCCCCAATTCTTTCCCCACATAAGAGGGTAGTTACTCACTACAGTGGCCGTGTTCGAGAGGATCAAAACTGCAATGTATCATTGTTCAATTGTAAATGATTAACTGATCTACAAATAATAATGTGTAGTTATTTATGATGCAATATTCTCTGTAGATCAGTTAGTCGGCAGTCGCCTGCACTGTCAGCTGCTTTCTTGAAACAAACCCAGTGATTTCCAACAAAGGTCATTTCAGTTTCCCATGATGAATAGACTGTCATGCTCACTAGAGACAACATTAGTTGCACTATGTATGTGGAGCAGGTTGTATTTTACAAGCAGATCAGTCTCCTGAGAGACCATCAAAAATTGCCAAAGCTGACTATATTGCAAGTCATCTCAGCGGGGTATTGGGAAAAGTTTTCAACTAGCAATAATCGTGCCTCGAATCAACCTCATAGGGTACAATACTGCCACTGCGCAAAGTTGACTTGAAAATTGGATTGGGTGGATTGACACTCAACATAACGACTGTCCCTGTGACGGTTTAAATAACAAACTATATAAACAAAACATGAACAGTGGTAAATTATTCAGAGAAACACACAATGAATGGTACAAAGCCGTTATCATTTCAATTTCCAGGTAACTTTTGAAGAATCATATCTATTTTAATACAATGTATGACCTATCCAATGAAACAGCGTTAGCGGGTCCGCCCCTTAGCTGTACTAGGGGGATTTAATCCCCCAATTCTTTCCCCACATAAGAGGGTAGTTACTCACTACAGTGGCCGTGTTCGAGAGGATCAAAACTGCAATGTATCATTGTTCAATTGTAAATGATTAACTGATCTACAAATAATAATGTGTAGTTATTTATGATGCAATATTCTCTGTAGATCAGTTAGTCGGCAGTCGCCTGCACTGTCAGCTGCTTTCTTGAAACAAACCCAGTGATTTCGAACAAAGGTCATTTCAGTTTCCCATGATGAATAGACTGTCATGCTCACTAGAGACAACATTAGTTGCACTATGTATGTGGAGCAGGTTGTATTTTACAAGCAGATCAGTCTCCTGAGAGACCATCAAAAATTGCCAAAGCTGACTATATTTCAAGTCATCTCAGCGGGGTATTGGGTAAAGTTTTCAACTAGCAATAATCGTGCCTCAGATCAACCTCATAGGCTATAATACTGCCACTGCGCAAAGTTGACTTGAAGATTGGATCGGGTGGATTGACTCTCAACATAATGACTGTCCCTGTGACGGTTTGAATAACAAACTATATAAACAAAACATGAACAGTGGTAAATTATTCAGAGAAACACACAATGAATGGTACAAAGCCGTTATCATTTCAATTTCCAGGTAACTTTTGAAGAATCATATCTATTTTAATACAATGTATGGCCTATCCAATGAAACAGCGTTAGCGGGTCCGCCCCTTAGCTGTACTAGGGGGATTTAATCCCCCCATTCTTTCCCCACATAAGAGGGTAGTTACTCACTACAGTGGCCGTGTTCGAGAGGATCAAAACTGCAATGTATCATTGTTCAATTGTAAATGATTAACTGATCTACAAATAATAATGACTAGTTATTTATGATGCAAGATTCTCTGTAGATCAGTTAGTCGGCAGACGCCTGCACTGTCAGCTGCTTTCTTGAAACAAACCCAGTGATTTCGAACACAGATCATTTCAGTTTCCCATGATGAATAGACTATCACGGTCACTAGAGACAACATTAGTTGCACTATGTATGTGGAGCAGGTTGTATTTTACAAGCAGATCAGTCTCCTGAGAGACCATCAAAAATTGCCAAAGCTGACTATATTTCAAGTCATCTCAGCGGGGTACTGGGTAAAGTTTTCAACTAGCAATAATCGTGCCTCTAATCAACCTCATAGGCTACAATACTGCCACTGCGCAAAGTTGACTTGAAAATTGGATTGGGTGGATTGACACTCAACATAATGACTGTCCCTGTGACGGTTTAAATAACAAACTATATAAACAAAACATGAACAGTGGTAAATTATTCAGAGAAACACACAATGAATGGTACAAAGCCGTTATCATTTCAATTTCCAGGTAACTTTTGAAGAATCATATCTATTTTAATACAATGTATGACCTATCCAATGAAACAGCGTTAGCGGGTCCGCCCCTTAGCTGTACTAGGGGGATTTAATCCCCCAATTCTTTCCCCACATAAGAGGGTAGTTACTCACTACAGTGGCCGTGTTCGAGAGGATCAAAACTGCAATGTATCGTTGTTCAATTGTAAATGATTAAATGATCTACAAATAATAATGTGTAGTTATTTATGATGCAAGATTCTCTGTAGATCAGTTAGTCGGCAGTCGCCTGCACTGTCAGCTGCTTTCTTGAAACAAACCCAGTGATTTCCAACAAACGTCATTTCAGTTTCCCATGATGAATAGACTGTCACGGTCACTAGAGACAACATTAGCTGCACTATGTATGTGGAGCAGGTTGTATTTTACAAGCAGATCAGTCTCCTGAGAGACCATCAAAAATTGCCAAAGCTGACTATATTGCGAGTCATCTCAGCGGGGTATTGGGTAAAGTTTTCAACTAGCAATAATCGTGCCTCGGATCAACCTCATAGGCTACAATACTGCCACTGCGCAAAGTTGACTTGAAAATTGGATCGGGTGGATTGACACTCAACATAATGACTGTCCCTGTGACGGTTTGAATAACAAACTATATAAACAAAACATGAACAGTGGTAAATTATTCAGAGATACACACAATGAATGGTACAAAGCTATTATCATTTCAATTTCCAGGTAACTTTTGAAGAATCATATCTATTTTAATACAATGTATGGCCTATCCAATGAAACGGCGTTAGCGGGTCCGCCCCTTAGCTGTACTAGGGGGATTTAATCCCCCCATTCTTTCCCCACATAAGAGGGTAGTTACTCACTACAGTGGCCGTGTTTGAGAGGATCAAAACTGCAATGTATCATTTTTCAATTGTAAATGATTACCTGATTTACAAATAATAATGTGTAGTTATTTATGATGCAAGATTCTCTGCAGATCAGTTAGTCGGCAGACGCCTGCACTGTCAGCTGCTTTCTTGAAACAAACCCAGTGATTTCCAACAAAGGTCATTTCAGTTTCCCATGATGAGTAGACTGTCATGCTCACTAGAGACAACATTAGTTGCACTATATGTGGAGCAGGTTGTATTTTACAAGCAGATCAGTCTCCTGAGAGACCATCAAAAATTGCCAAAGCTGACGTTATTGCAAGTCATCTCAGCGGGGTATTGGGTAAAGTTTTCAACTAGCAATAATCATGCCTCGGATCAACCTCATAGGCTACAATACTGCCACTGCGCAAAATTAACTTGAAAATTGGATCGGGTGGATTGACACTCAACATAATGACTGTCCCTGTGATGGTTTGAATAACAAACTATATAAACAAAACATGAACAGTGGTAAATTATTCAGAGATACACACAGTGAATGGTACAAAGCTATTATCATTTCAATTTCCAGGTAACTTTTGAAGAATCATATCTATTTTAATACAATGTATGGCCTATCCAATGAAACAGCGTTAGCGGGTCCGCCCCTTAGCTGTACTAGGGGGATTTAATCCCCCCATTCTTTCCCCACATAAGAGGGTAGTTACTCACCACAGCGGCCGTGTTCGAGAGGATCAAAACTGCAATGTATCATTGTTCAATTGTAAATGATTAACTGATCTACAAATAATAATGACTAGTTATTTATGATGCAAGATTCTCTGTAGATCAGTTAGTCGGCAGACGCCTGCACTGTCAGCTGCTTTCTTGAAACAAACCCAGTGATTTCGAACACAGATCATTTCAGTTTCCCATGATGAGTAGACTGTCATGCTCACTAGAGACAACATTAGCTGCACTATGTATGTGGAGCAGGTTGTATTTTACAAGCAGATCAGTCTCCTGAGAGACCATCAAAAATTGCCAAAGCTGACTATATTGCAAGTCATCTCAGCGGGGTATTGGGTAAAGTTTTCAACTAGCAATAATCATGCCTCGGATCAACCTCATAGGCTACAATACTGCCACTGCGCAAAGTTAACTTGAAAATTGGATCGGGTGGATTGACACTCAACATAATGACTGTCCCTGTGACGGTTTGAATAACAAACTATATAAACAAAACATGAACAGTGGTAAATTATTCAGAGATACACACAGTGAATGGTACAAAGCTATTATCATTTCAATTTCCAGGTAACTTTTGAAGAATCATATCTATTTTCATACAATGTATGGCCTATCCAATGAAACAGCGTTAGCGGGTCCGCCCCTTAGCTGTACTAGGGGGATTTAATCCCCCCATTCTTTCCCCACATAAGAGGGTAGTTACTCACTACAGTGGCCGTGTTCGAGAGGATCAAAACTGCAATGTATCATTGTTCAATTGTAAATGATTAACTGATTTACAAATAATAATGTGTAGTTATTTATGATGCAAGATTCTCTGCAGATCAGTTAGTCGGCAGTCGCCTGCACTGTCAGCTGCTTTCTTGAAACAAACCCAGTGATTTCCAACAAACGTCATTTCAATTTCACATGATGAATAGACTGTCATGCTCACTAGAGACAACATTAGTTGCACTATTTATGTGGAGCAGGTTGTATTTTACAAGCAGATCAGTCTCCTGAGAGACCATCAAAAATTGCCAAAGCTGACTATATTGCAAGTCATCTCAGCGGAGTATTGGGTAAAGTTTTCAACTAGCAATAATCATACCTCGGATCAACCTCATAGGCTACAATACTGCCACTGCGCAAAATTAACTTGAAAATTGGATCGGGTGGATTGACACTCAACATAATGACTGTCCCTGTGACGGTTTGAATAACAAACTATATAAACAAAACATGAACAGTGGTAAATTATTCAGAGATACACACAGTGAATGGTACAAAGCTATTATCATTTCAATTTCCAGGTAACTTTTGAAGAATCATATCTATTTTAATACAATGTATGGCCTATCCAATGAAACAGCGTTAGCGGGTCCGCCCCTTAGCTGTACTAGGGGGATTTAATCCCCCCATTCTTTCCCCACATAAGAGGGTAGTTACTCACCACAGCGGCCTTGTTCGAGAGGATCAAAACTGCAATGTATCATTGTTCAATTGTAAATGATTAACTGATCTACAAATAATAATGACTAGTTATTTATGATGCAAGATTCTCTGTAGATCAGTTAGTCGGCAGACGCCTGCACTGTCAGCTGCTTTCTTGAAACAAACCCAGTGATTTCCAACAAACGTCATTTCAGTTTCCCATGATGAATAGACTGTCACGGTCACTAGAGACAACATTAGCTGCACTATGTATGTGGAGCAGGTTGTATTTTACAAGCAGATCAGTCTCCTGAGAGACCATCAAAAATTGCCAAAGCTGACTATATTTCAAGTCATCTCAGCGGGGTATTGGGTAAAGTTTTCAACTAGCAATAATCGTGCCTCGAATCAACCTCATAGGCTACAATACTGCCACTGCGCAAAGTTGACTTGGAAATTGGATCGGGTGGATTGACACTCAACATAATGACTGTCCCTGTGACGGTTTGAATAACAAACTATATAAACAAAACATGAACAGTGGTAAATTATTCAGAGATACACACAATGAATAGTACAAAGCCGTTATCATTTCAATTTCCAGGTAACTTTTGATGAATCATATATATTTTTAATACAATTTATGGCCTATCCAATGAAACAGCGTTAGCGGGTCCGCCCCTTAGCTGTACTAGGGGGATTTAATCCCCCCATTCTTTCCCCACATAAGAGGGTAGTTACTCACTACAGTGGCCGTGTTCGAGAGGATCAAAACTGCAATGTATCATTGTTCAATTGTAAATGATTAACTGATTTACAAATAATAATGTGTAGTTATTCATGATGCAAGATTCTCTGTAGATCAGTTAGTCGGCAGTCGCCTGCACTGTCAGCTGCTTTCTTGAAACAAACCCAGTGATTTCCAACAAACGTCATTTCAGTTTCCCATGATGAATAGACTATCACGGTCACTAGAGACAACATTAGTTGCACTATGTATGTGGAGCAGATTGTATTTTACAAGCAGATCAGTCTCCTGAGAGACCATCAAAAATTGCCAAAGCTGACTATATTTCAAGTCATCTCAGCGGGGTACTGGGTAAAGTTTTCAACTAGCAATAATCGTGCCTCGCATCAACCTCATAGGCTACAATACTGCCACTGCGCAAAGTTGACTTGAAAATTGGATCGGGTGGATTGACACTCAACATAATGACTGTCCCTGTGACGGTTTGAATAACAAACTATATAAACAAAACATGAACAGTGGTAAATTATTCAGAGATACACACAGTGAATGGTACAAAGCTATTATCATTTCAATTTCCAGGTAACTTTTGAAGAATCATATCTATTTTAATACAATGTATGGCCTATCCAATGAAACAGCGTTAGCGGGTCCGCCCCTTAGCTGTACTAGGGGGATTTAATCCCCCCATTCTTTCCCCACATAAGAGGGTAGTTACTCACTACAGTGGCCGTGTTCGAGAGGATCAAAACTGCAATGTATCATTGTTCAATTGTAAATGATTACCTGATTTACAAATAATAATGTGTAGTTATTTATGATGCAAGATTCTCTGTAGATCAGTTAGTCGGCAGTCGCCTGCACTGTCAGCTGCTTTCTTGAAACAAACCCAGTGATTTCCAACAAACGTCATTTCAGTTTCCCATGATGAATAGACTGTCATGCTCACTAGAGACAACATTAGTTGCACTATGTATGTGGAGCAGGTTGTATTTTACAAGCAGATCAGTCTCCTGAGAGACCATCAAAAATTGCCAAAGCTGACTATATTGCGAGTCATCTCAGCTGGGTATTGGGTAAAGTTTTCAACTAGCAATA
The DNA here is from genome assembly GCF_020615455.1 of Coregonus clupeaformis. NCBI lineage: Eukaryota > Metazoa > Chordata > Actinopteri > Salmoniformes > Salmonidae > Coregonus > Coregonus clupeaformis. The sequence continues at coordinate 40,227,258 of NC_059217.1, forward strand.
ATCGTGCCTCGTATCAACCTCATAGGCTACAATACTGCCACTATGCAAAGTTGACTTGAAGATTGGATCGGGTGGATTGACACTCAACATAATGACTGTCCCTGTGACGGTTTGAATAACAAACTATATAAACAAAACATGAACAGTGGTAAATTATTCAGAGATACACACAATGAATGGTACAAAGCTATTATCATTTCAATTTCCAGGTAACTTTTGAAGAATCATATCTATTTTAATACAATGTATGGCCTATCCAATGAAACGGCGTTAGCGGGTCCGCCCCTTAGCTGTACTAGGGGGATTTAATCCCCCCATTCTTTCCCCACATAAGAGGGTAGTTACTCACTACAGTGGCCGTGTTCGAGAGGATCAAAACTGCAATGTATCATTGTTCAATTGTAAATGATTAACTGATCTACAAATAATAATGACTAGTTATTTATGATGCAAGATTCTCTGTAGATCAGTTAGTCGGCAGTCGCCTGCACTGTCAGCTGCTTTCTTGAAACAAACCCAGTGATTTCCAACACGTCATAATTAAAATACTACATAGAAAATAAATATTATTTACAATAATGAGTTATTTATGATGCAAGATGTCTGCAGAAGTTAGTCGGCAGTCGTGCACTGTCAGCTGCTTTCTTGAAACAAACCCAGTGATTTCCAACAAAGGTCATTTCAGTTTCCCATGATGCGTAGACTGTCATGCTCACTAGAGACAACATTAGTTGCACTATGTATGTGGAGCAGGTTGTATTTTACAAGCAGATCAGTCTCCTGAGAGACCATCAAAAATTGCCAAAGCTGACTATATTTCAAGTCATCTCAGCGGGGTATTGGGTAAAGTTTTCAACTAGCAATAATCGTGCCTCAGATCAACCTCATAGGCTACAATACTGCCACTGCGCAAAGTTGACTTGAAGATTGGATCGGGTGGATTGACTCTCAACATAATGACTGTCCCTGTGACGGTTTGAATAACAAATTATATAAACAAAACATGAACAGTGGTAAATTATTTAGCGATACACACAATGAATGGTACAAAGCTATTATCATTTCAATTTCCAGGTAACTTTTGAAGAATCATATCTATTTTAATACAATGTATGGCCTATCCAATGAAACAGCGTTAACGGGTCCGCCCCTTAGCTGTACTAGGGGATTTAATCCCCCATTCTTTCCCCCACATAAGAGGGTAGTTACTCACTACAGTGGCCGTGTTCGAGAGGATCAAAACTGCAATGTATCATTGTTCAATTGTAAATGATTAACTGATTTACAAATAATAATGTGTAGTTATTTATGATGCAAGATTCTCTGCAGATCAGTTAGTCGGCAGTCGCCTGCACTGTCAGCTGCTTTCTTGAAACAAACCCAGTGATTTCCAACAAACGTCATTTCAGTTTCCCATGATGAGTAGACTGTCATGCTCACTAGAGACAACATTAGTTGCACTATGTATGTGGAGCAGGTTGTATTTTACAAGCAGATCAGTCTCCTGAGAGACCATCAAAAATTGCCAAAGCTGACTATATTTCAAGTCATCTCAGCGGGGTATTGGGTAAAGTTTTCAACTAGCAATAATCGTGCCTCGGATCAACCTCATAGGCTACAATACTGCCACCGCGCAAAGTTGACTTGAAAATTGGATCGGGTGGACTGACTCTCAACATAATGACTGTCCCTGTGACGGTTTGAATAGCAAACTATATAAACAAAACATGAACAGTGGTAAATTATTCAGAGATACACACAATGAATGGTACAAAGCTATTATCATTTCAATTTCCAGGTAACTTTTGAAGAATCATATCTATTTTAATACAATGTATGGCCTATCCAATGAAAAAGCGTTAGCGGGTCCGCCCCTTAGCTGTACTAGGGGGATTTAATCCCCCCATTCTTTCCCCACATAAGAGGGTAGTTACTCACTACAGTGGCCGTGTTCGAGAGGATCAAAACTGCAATGTATCATTGTTCAATTGTAAATGATTAACTGATTTACAAATAATAATGTGTAGTTATTTATGATGCAAGATTCTCTGCAGATCAGTTAGTCGGCAGTCGCCTGCACTGTCAGCTGCTTTCTTGAAACAAACCCAGTGATTTCCAACAAACGTCATTTCAGTTTCCCATGATGAGTAGACTGTCATGCTCACTAGAGACAACATTAGTTGCACTATGTATGTGGAGCAGGTTGTATTTTACAAGCAGATCAGTCTCCTGAGAGACCATCAAAAATTGCCAAAGCTGACTATATTTCAAGTCATCTCAGCGGGGTATTGGGTAAAGTTTTCAACTAGCAATAATCATGCCTCGGATCAACCTCATAGGCTACAATACTGCCACTGCGCAAAGTTGACTTGAAAATTGGATCGGGTGGATTGACACTCAACATAATGACTGTCCCTGTGACGGTTTGAATAACAAACTATATAAACAAAACATGAACAGTGGTAAATTATTCAGAGATACACACAATGAATAGTACAAAGCCATTATCATTTCAATTTCCAGGTAACTTTTGAAGAATCATATCTATTTTAATACAATGTATGGCCTATCCAATGAAACAGCGTTAGCGGGTCCGCCCCTTAGCTCTACTAGGGGGATTTAATCCCCCCATTCTTTCCCCACATAAGAGGGTAGTTACTCACTACAGTGGCCGTGTTCGAGAGGATCAAAACTGCAATGTATCATTGTTCAATTGTAAATGATTAACTGATTTACAAATAATAATGTGTAGTTATTTATGATGCAAGATTCTCTGCAGATCAGTTAGTCGGCAGTCGCCTGCACTGTCAGCTGCTTTCTTGAAACAAACCCAGTGATTTCCAACAAAGGTCATTTCAGTTTCCCATGATGCGTAGACTGTCATGCTCACTAGAGACAACATTAGTTGCACTATGTATGTGGAGCAGATTGTATTTTACAAGCAGATCAGTCTCCTGAGTGACCATCAAAAATTGCCAAAGCTGACTATATTGCAAGTCATCTCAGCTGGCTATTGGGAAATGTTTTAAACTAGCAATAATCGTGCCTCGAATCAACCTCATAGGCTACAATACTGCTACTGCGCAAAGTTGACTTGAAAATTGGATTGGGTGGATTGACACTCAACATATCGACTGTCCCTGTGACGGTTTAAATAACAAACTATATAAACAAAACATGAACAGTGGTAAATTATTCAGAGATACACACAATGAATGGTACAAAGCTATTATCATTTCAATTTCCAGGTAACTTTTGAAGAATCATATCTATTTTAATACAATGTATGGCCTATCCAATGAAACAGCGTTAGCGGGTCCGCCCCTTAGCTCTACTAGGGGGATTTAATCCCCCCATTCTTTCCCCACATAAGAGGGTAGTTACTCACCACAGCGGCCGTGTTCGAGAGGATCAAAACTGCAATGTATCATTGTTCAATTGTAAATGATTAACTGATTTACAAATAATAATGTGTAGTTATTTATGATGCAAGATTCTCTGCAGATCAGTTAGTCGGCAGTCGCCTGCACTGTCAGCTGCTTTCTTGAAACAAACCCAGTGATTTCGAACACAGATCATTTCAGTTTCCCATGATGAATAGACTATCACGGTCACTAGAGACAACATTAGTTGCAATATGTATGTGGAGCAGATTGTATTTTACAAGCAGATCAGTCTCCTGAGAGACCATCAAAAATTGCCAAAGCTGACTATGTTTCAAGTCATCTCAGCAGGGTATTGGGTAAAGTTTTCAACTAGCAATAATCATGCCTCAGATCAACCTCATAGGCTACAATACTGCCACTGCGCAAAGTAAATTTGAAAATTGGATCGGGTGGATTGACACTCAACATAATGACTGTCCCTGTGACGGTTTGAATAACAAACTATATAAACAAAACATGAACAGTGGTAAATTATTCAGAGATACACACAGTGAATGGTACAAAGCTATTATCATTTCAATTTCCAGGTAACTTTTGAAGAATCATATCTATTTTAATACAATGTATGGCCTATCCAATGAAACAGCGTTAGCGGGTCCGCCCCTTAGCTGTACTAGGGGGATTTAATCCCCCCATTCTTTCCCCACATAAGAGGGTAGTTACTCACCACAGCGGCCGTGTTCGAGAGGATCAAAACTGCAATGTATCATTGTTCAATTGTAAATGATTAACTGATCTACAAATAATAATGACTAGTTATTTATGATGCAAGATTCTCAGTAGATCAGTTAGTCGGCAGACGCCTGCACTGTCAGCTGCTTCCTTGAAACAAACCCAGTGATTTCCAACAAACGTCATTTCAGTTTACCATGATGAGTAGACTGTCATGCTCACTAGAGACAACATTAGTTGCACTATGTATGTGGAGCAGGTTGTATTTTACAAGCAGATCAGTCTCCTGAGAGACCATCAAAAATTGCCAAAGCTGACTATATTTCAAGTCATCTCAGCGGGGTATTGGGTAAAGTTTTCAACTAGCAATAATCGCGCCTCGGATAAACCTCATAGGCTACGATACTTCCACTGCGCAAAGCTAAATTTGTAGCAAGATTGGGTGGAAAGAGTTTGAGCACAACAATGATCCGTATCACGGTTTCAATAAAAAAAGTATAAACAATACACAAATAGAGACAGATAACGGAGATTTCTACAATTATATGATGATGTAAATACTATTTTTTGGTAAATGTGTTTGTTGGTTGAGCTGTTTTATTTAAAATATTCAAAGTTTTGCCGTGCATTGTGGGTTATATCGTATCAACATGTGGAGAACTGGAGTAGCCTATAGAACTGATCAGTAGGCTACAGGCTGCATAAATCAAGGATAGGCTAAGGGGCTTTCACACCAAATTGGTTTGTAGCGGGTTTTTTCGAAATGTGGCTCGTTTTTCACAGTTCAGTTTGTGACTGGTGTGAACACCATCGGCACTCAGGAGCGCACTAAATAATGCACCGTGGTTCGCTCAAAAAGGGTTGTCTGGTGCGGTTCGCTGCAGAACGCAGTCTGGATGAAACACAGGAAATGAACCATAGTCGGACAGTACAGTATGATTCAGAAACTCTGGTATTAGTGATTGTTTGACAGCGAGCATTTGATGAAATGCACGCAGCGCAGTACCGTAATTTAATATATATTAAACATTCTGTGATTAGCAACGCATTTATGAGCGCATCCGATGCAGATTAGGCTAAATGGCCATACCGGGGATATAGGCTATAGAATATAGGCCTAGCCTATTCACGTCGCAGTTTAGAGCTGCTATTGTTGGAAGACAAAGCGAAAGTAATATCAAATAAAATCAAATTGTATTTGCCACATGCGCCGAATACAACAGGTGTTGACATTACAGTGAAATGCTTACTTACAAGCCCTGAACCAACAATGCAGTTTTTAAAAAGAAAAAGTTAAATAAATAAAAAGTGTTGAGTAAAAAAATAAAAGCAAATAACTAAAGAGCAGCAGTAAAATAAAATAACAGTAGGGAGGCTATATACAGGGGGGTACCGGTACAGAATCAATGTGCGGGGGCACCGGCTAGTCGAGGTAATTGAGGTAATATGTACATGTGGGTAGAGTTAAAGTGACTATGCATAAATAATAGACAGAGTAGCAGCAGCGTAAAAGAGGGGAGTGGGGGTGGGGGGGAAATGCAAATAGTCTGGGTAGCCATGATTAGCTGTTCAGGAATCTTATGGCTTGGGGGTAGAAGCTGTTGAGAAGCCTTTTGGACCTAGACTTGGCGCTCCGGTACCGCTTGCCATGCGGTAGCAGAGAGAACAGTCTATGATTAGGGTGGCTGGAGTCTTTGACAATTTTTAGGGCCTTCCTCTGACACCGCCTGGTATAGAGGTCCTGGATGGCAGGAAGCTTGGCCCTAGTGATGTACTGGGCAGTACGCACTACCCTCTGTAGTGCCTTGCAGTCGGAGGCCGAGCAGTTGCCATACCAGGCGGTGATGCAACCAGTCAGGATGCTCTCAATGGTGCAGCTGTCTAACTTTTTGAGGATCTGTGGACCCATGACAAATATTTTCAGTCTCCTGAGGGGGAATAGGCTTTGTCGTGCCCTCTTCACGACTGTCTTAGTTTTTTTGGACCATGATAGTTTGTTGTTGATGTGGACACCAAGGAACTTGAAGCTCTCAACCTGTTCCACTACAGCCCTGTCGATGAGAATGGGGGTGTGCTCAGTCCTCTTTTTTTTCCCTGTAGTCCACAATCATCTCCTTTGTCTTGATCACGTTGAGGGAGAGGTTGTTATCCTGGCACCACACGGCCAGGTCTTTGACCTCCTCCCTATAGGCTGTCTCATCGTTGTCGGTGATCAGGCCTACCACAGTTGTGTCGTCTGCAAACTTGTATGTAGTTTGGGATACAAGTTATGCTTCTTGATAATTATAATGTGAGCATTTTTCTCCAATAAACAAATGACTTGCATGAACACATGGTTTTGTTTAGGCATTTTAGGTTGTTTGACATTTGGCAATGTGAAACCAACCGGACCAAATGAAAAACCTACAATTTAAAAAATAACTGAACTCAGACCTATGTATGAAAACGCCCTTACAGGGTATTCAGATAGGAATATATTTATATGTATAAAATGTTGAGATGTTCGGCAGAATTTACAAGCATGTCTTGCCAGCTACATTTTACATTTCTGTCTGCAACGTTTTAAAATATTTAATGAACTGTTTTGACGCAAGTACGGTGGGCCTATAGGAAGCATGTGCTTGTGGCCTTCTAGTGGTTGAAAACGGGACCATTTTTGTCTCACCAATGGTACCTTTGTTCTATCCTTGAGGTGTTGCTACTTCTATTTAGACAAAAACATTAGGAGGTTGATATAAAGAACATATTCATTGACTGACCACCAAACTATCCCCTAGCTACCACTGAAGCTCATGATATGAACAAATGTTTGATGTTTTACCAAATAAAAGCCACTGAGCCTATCAGCGTTCTCTAGTCTGATAGATGTCTCCCTTAGTGTGCCATTCAAACCACCAGATGGCAATCTAATCCATGCAAAGTTTATAGATTATTTCTGTGATGACCTCCAAGTTTAAAGGTTTTGTAGATCGATAGAAAAAATATATATAATTGAATCCCTTTTTAGATTTCATTTTAAGTCCGAAAATGTGAAGACTGTACAAGGGGTGTGTAGACTTTCACTAGCGACTGTATATTGCCCTAAGAGTTGTCCAAAGTTGCTAGAATCTTATTCAAAATTATTCACAGCTTTAATGGCTGCCAAAGGTGCTTCCACCACTGGTGTGAAGACATGCAATCAAGACATCTTCATTTTGTATTTTGTATTAATTTGGACAATGTTCTATGATTTTTCTTTCACTTTTAAAATGTGAAGTAGGTTGTGTAGATCAGTGGGGGAATCAAATGTAATCTCTTGTTACATTTAATTTTAAGGCAGAAAAATGTGAAGACTATGACTGTAGGCCCCATTTCAATCTTAATGATACTTTTCCCTGTATTTCCACCCCTGAAAGAGACCTCTCACATAATCAGTTGAAGTATCCACTTGACTACAGCATGACAATTTCAGCTATTACAAGAACTGTAATTTCTATGCAGAAATGATGGAGAGGGAAAGCTACATATTCTTGCATATCAATGCAAAAACACTGCACTGTAGATGTATTTTCTTTATATATGTGTAGTTTTGGCCTCTTAGCTACCCATATGTCTCATATATCTCCTACAATAAAAGTTTATTTTGTTGTCAGATTATTGATAGATAATAATACCTAATACGCTAAGCTACTTCTATATATCAATTCAATACCAGATAATAATAATAATAAACCCTCATTTCCTATGGAGAATGAACATTAAAAACATTTATGTTGTGAAACCTCAGTGGGATAATGCCATTTGCTTTATATTATGTATGCTCAGTAGCAGATAACCAGTAGCATGCCGGGTGTAAAGCTGCCTGTCCTCTGCTATGCTGCTGACACATTAGGGAGGATTTGCACCTGCCAGTCAGAGACAGGTGCAATTAGCCCTACAGTGGCAGGATCACCGTCAGGGACAGGACAGGTAAGTATGTAGATAAAGGGATTACACTGTGTCTGGGACACATCATCTCAAATGAATCCGGTGAGCTTCTGTTTCATTCTGAGCCTAGCATGGCAACCCATTTTCATCATCACACTACAGCCTGGCTATTACTACAGTGCTACCCAGGAAAATATGAGAAGAGCAGTGTTCACTTTGCCAGATGGACAATCTCTCAAACCAGGCTTGTGTGCCACCCCTGTGTGCTAGTTGTGGACATTTGATAATGAAGGTGGTCAGGGGGGATAATTCGCTTTAATTCCTTTGAGGTGCCTTGATTACTTTTCTTTGAAAGCCCTATCAAGAATCTTACTGGATTTCCATCCATCCACTCAGGGATGTGTGATTTTAGTACTCACCTCTGACGTGCTATAGATTACATCTGGTCCACCCGCCATCCATGAGGCTGAACTTGGACCTGTTGAACATAGATGTGTTTGGTTATGAGAGCAGAGCAGGGCAGAGGGCCCTGCTGTAATCATAGAAGCCCCCTTTGGCTCAGGCTTGTCCACCACCAGTGGGCTGTGGGCTGAAAATAGAGTGTGGCAGATGGCTTAGCTATGGCACTGATTCAGCATGGGCTGCTGGGCAGCCTACATAATACCCTGCTTTCCAATAGGGCCCAGTGGCAGTCCATGGTCTTAAACATGCTGGCATCCTCTGTTTTTTTGGTTTAGTGTAATTAATTGCAGCGCTTTGTTTTTAAATCAATGCCATCCTTAGGTCAGGATCCAGTATAAGGATAAGCTTATGTCATGTGTAGCAGCTCCTACTAGGTTAAGTAGGAATTTTTGTCTGGGAAATGTAAGCATGGCTTTCCGGTAAAACCCTTAGACTGGTGTGTGCCAACCAGGCTGATCCAGTTTAGACCAAACCAACCTTAGCTGCCTGTCTCTAATCACACACTCAGACCTCCGTCCACCAACACACTCAGCCTCCTTAAATCACTGATCAGTGATTAATCAGGATCAGCAGGCATAATGAGGTGTGTGTATGTTTGTGGGGAGGGTACCTGTTTACCTGTATGTGTGTGTCTCCATTTTTGTGCATGTGTGTGAATATGTTTGTGTCTGTGTGTGCATGTGTGTGTCTGTGCCACTGTGTGTGTGTCTGTGTGTTTGCATGCCATGTGTGTGTGTGGTCTGATTTACATCACAGCAGGGTGAGGGACAGTCAGGCAGGCATTGATGCTGGCCATCCCTCTGTTTGTCCTCCCCCAGGATGTGCCACCTGGATACAGGCTGAGCTGGGCAAACTGTGATTAGATCCTGTGGGAGAGCAGAGGAAAACAAAACCACCTACTGACATTAGTCTTCCCTGAAATAACTGTCAGCTAGCTCAGCCAATGCTGTAGAGATCTGAGATCTAATACGAAGGAGAATAATGTCACTCACTGGGTTTTTGTACTATCACTCACACACAGCCCCACCTATCATGAGCTCACAGGCTAGCTGTAACACATGCAGGCCAGGCAAAAAGGCACAATGGAAACACTTATAAACATATAATCTTAACTACATACAGTACCAGTCAAAAGTTTGGACACACCTACTCATTCAAGGGTTTTTCTTTATTTTTTAAAACTATTTTCTACATTGTAGAATAATAGTGAAGACATCAAAACTATGAAATAACACATATGGAATCATGTAGTAACCAAAAAAGTGTTAAACAATTCAAAATATATTTTATATTTTAGATTCTTCAAAGTAGCCACCCATTGCCTTGATGACAGCTTTGCACACTCTTAGCATTCTCTCAACCAGCTTCATGAGGTAGTCACCTGGAATGCTTTTCCAACAGTCTTGAAGGAGTTCCCACATATGCTGAGCACTTGTTGGCTGCTTTTCCTTAACTCTGTGGTCCAACTCATCCCAAACCATCTCAATTGGGTTGAGGTCGGGTGATTGTCGAGGCCAGGTCATCTGATGCAGCACTCCATCACTCTCCTTCTTGGTCAAATAGCCCTTACACAGCCTGGAGGTGTGTTTTGGGTCATTGTCCTGTTGAAAAACAAATGATAGTCCCACGAAGCACAAACCAGATGGGATGGCGTATCGCTGCAGAATGCTGTGGTAGCCATGCTGGTTAAGTGTGCCTTGAATTCTAAATAAATCACAGACAGTGTCACCAGCAAAGCACCCCCACACCATCACACCTCCTCCTCCATGCTTCACGGTGGGAACCACACATGCGGAGATCATCTGTTCACCTACTCTGCATCTCACAAAGACACTGCGGTTGGAACCAAAAATCTCAAATTTGGACTCATCAGACCAAAGGATAGATTTCCACCGGTCAAATGTCCATTGCTTGTGTTTCTTGGCCCAAGCAAGTCTCTTCTTCTTATTGGTGACCTTTAGTAGTGGTTTCTTTGCAGCAATTCGACCATGAAGGCCTGATTCACACAGTCTCCTCTGAACAGTTGATGTTGAGATGTGTCTGTTACTTGAACTCTGTGAAGCATTTATTTGGGCTGCAATCTGAGGTGCAGTTAATTGCAATCTGAGGCTGGTAACTCTAATGAACTTATCCTCTGCAGCAGAGGTAACTCAGGGTCTTCCTTTCCTGTGGCGGTCCTCATGAGAGCCAGTTTTATCATAGAGCTTGATGGTTTTTACGACTGCACTTGAAGAAACTTTCAAAGTTCTTGACATTTTCCAGATTGACTGACTTTCGTGTCTTAAAGGAATGATGCACCGTCGTTTCTCTTTGCTTATTTTTCGCTGTTCTTGCCATAATATGGACTTGTTCTTTTACCAAATAGGGCTATCTTCTCTATACCACCCCTACCTTGTCACAACACAACTGATTGGCTCAAACGCATTAAGAAGGAAAATTAACTTTTAACAAGGCACACCTGTTAATTGAAATGCATTCCAGGTGACTACCTCATGAAGCTGGTTGAGAGAATGCCAAGAGTGTGCAAAGCTGTCATCAATGCAAAGGCTGGCTACTTTGAAGAATCTCAAATATAAAATAGATTTTGATTTGTTTAACACTTTTTTGGTTACTACATGATTCCATATGTGTTATTTCATAGTTTTGATATCTTCGCTATTATTCTACAATGTAGACAATAGTAAAAATAAAGAAAAACCCTTGAATGAGTAGGTGTATCCAAACCTTATTGAAACACACGTACATACACAAAATGCTGCCCACAAAAGCCAGTCCGACCCACACACGGCTGCCACCCTGCTATTCCCAGCTGGTGGTGTTTTTTCCCAGACTGAGTCAGAATCGCACCAGCTTCTCTCTCTCTCTCTCTCTCTCTCTCTCTCTCTCTCTCTCTCTCTCTCTCTCTCTCTCTCTCTCTCTCTCTCTCTCTCTCTCTCTCTCTCTCTCTCTCTCTCTCTCTCTCCATGTCACACTATGCTTTACAGTACAGACATCCAGCCAAGGCTCTAGTCTGCACACAGTAAAGTTAGGTCACTCAAAACATCCCTTGGCCTCACAAGCTTCCACTGCAATAAGTAATATTGACAGACAGTGCTGTGCTCTGCTAGGTCATGGAGCCATTCAAATCAATGCATGCATTCCAAATGACACCCTATTCCCTATATAGTGCACCACTTTTGACCAGAGCTCTATGGAACCTGGTCAAAAGTAGTGCACTGTATAGGGATTAGTGTGCCATTTGGGACGCAAAAACTGCTCCTTTAAATAACCTTCTTCTGTCTCTCCAGCGAGTCTTCACGCCTTGCATCACCCTCCATGACAGCTTCCTGTGTCTGTGAGCAGCCTCCATCTGTTACCCCCATGTCTCCTGTCTTCTGAACTCCATCCCAAAGAAGCTACATCTGGCAACCTTCAGACACTGACACAGAGAGTCATAATAGTGCATGTGTTTTTGTACGAGCTGATACTACTGTATTGCATAGCAATGTTGAATATATTTGGAGACACACATAGTAGCACTATGTAGCGATATCAATACTGGTCACATAGTTATTAAATATGCACCGTTTTAATGACGATATAGTAATACCCAGATGTACAGTATGCGGAGTGAACAGTACATCATCTATACATCGTCCCAAAGATAAGCATACATGCATTATAACAGAAGCACTGACAACTAAAATGTATATTTCTGCAAAACAGAGCTCTCTCACCGTATGAAGTACAGCATCAACATTGTGCATGATACATGCAGGCACTTGAACACATGCACTGCAATAAGGAACCAGCAGAGAGCACTCTATCCATCTGACAAACAGGTTCTGAAGTATGCTGCTGATCTAAAGTATTGGTTAGACCTTGTCTGAACACTCAAGAAGAGAGAATGAACTCACTGACTTCATTACTAACATTGTGTGAATATAATATTTTATTCTCTGGTGAATGACTGAGCACTGAAAAATAGTAACACAAGAGGAATAAAACACACAATAATGAAGCTATATACAGGAAGTACCAGTACCAGATCAATGTGCAGGGGTACAAGGTATTTGAGGTGGATATGTACATGAAGGCAGGGTAAAGTAACTAGGCATCAGGATAGATTATACTAAGAATAAAATAAAGAACAGTAGCAGCAGCATATGATCAGTGTAAAAGTGTGTGTGTACATGTTGTGTAAGTATGCGTGTGTGTTATGTGTGCGTATGTAGTGGATGTGTGTGGGTTTTGTGTGAGAGTGTAAGTGTAGTGTGTGTGTGTGAGTGAGTTTGTGTATATAGTGTGTATATATAGTCTTTTGAGTGTACATAGAGTCAGTGCAAGATAGGGTCAGTGCACATAGTCCGGGTAACCATTTAATTAACTATTTAGCATTCTTATGGCTATTTATCGGTCTTATGGCTTGGAGGTAGAAGCTGTCTCGGAGCCTGTTGGTCCGAGAACCAATGCTCCGGTACCGTTTGCCGGACGGTAGCAGATTGAACAGTCTATGGCTTGGGTGGTTGGAGTCTTTGACAATTTTTCGGGCCTTCCTCTGACACCGCCTGATATACAGTGAGGGAAAAAAGTATTTGATCCCCTGCTGATTTTGTATGTTTGCCCACTGACAAAGAAATGATCAGTCTATAATTTTAATGGTAGGTTTATTTGAACAGTGAGAGACAGAATAACAAAAAAAAATGCAGAAAAACGCTTTAAATTGTTCTAAAAAATGTTCTAAATTGATTTGCATTTTAATGAGGGAAATAAGTATTTGACCCCTATGCAGAACATTACTTAGTACTTGGTGGCAAAACCCTTGTTGGCAATCAGAGAGGTCAGACGTTTCTTGTAGTTGGCCACCAGGTTTGCACACATCTCAGGAGGGATTTGTTCCACTCCTCTTTGCAGATCTGAGAGACAGAATAACAACAAAAAAATCCAGAAAAACGAATGTCAAAAATGTTATGAATTGATTTGCATTTTAATGAGGGAAATAAGTATTTGACCCCCTCTCAATCAGAAAGATTTCTGGCTCCCAGGTGTCTTTTATACAGGTAACGAGCTGAGATTAGGAGCACACTCTTAAAGGGAGTGCTCCTAATCTCAGTTTGTTACCTGTATAAAAGACACCTGTCCACAGAAGCAATCAATCAATCAGATTCCAAACTCTCCACCATGGCCAAGACCAAAGAGCTCTCCAAGGATGTCAGGGACAAGATTGTAGACCTACACAAGGCTGGAATGAGCTACAAGACCATCGCCAAGCAGCTTGGTGAGAAGGTGACAACAGTTGGTGCGATTATTCGCAAATGGAAGAAACACAAAATAACTGTCAATCTCCCTCGGCCTGGGACTCCATGCAAGATCTCACTTCGTGGAGTTGCAATGATCATGAGAACGGTGAGGAATCAGCCCAGAACTACACGGGAGGATTTTGTCAATGATCTCAAGGCAGCTGGGACCATAGTCACCAAGAAAACAATTGGTAACACACTACGCCATGAAGGACTGAAATCCTGAAAAGTCCCCCTGCTCAAGAAAGCACATATACAGGCCCGTCTGAAGTTTGCCAATGAACATCTGAATGATTCAGAGGAGAACTGGGTGAACGTGTTGTTGTCAGATGAGACCAAAATCGAGCTCTTTGGCATCAACTCAACTCGCCGTGTTTGGAGGAGGAGGAATGCTGCCTATGACCCCAAGAACATCATCATCACCGTCAAACATGGAGGTGGAAACATTATGCTTTGGGGGTGTTTTTCTGCTAAGGGGACAGGACAACTTCACTGCATCAAAGGGATGATGGACGGGGCCATGTACCATCAAATCATCCTTCCCTCAGCCAGGGCATTGAAAATGGGTCGTGGATGGGTATTCCAGCATGACAATGACCCAAAACACACGGCCAAGGCAACAAAGGAGTGGCTCAAGAAGAAGCACATTAAGGTCCTGGAGTGGCCTAGCCAGTCTCCAGACCTTAATCCCATAGAAAATCTGTGGAGGGAGCTGAAGGTTCGAGTTGCCAAATGTCAGCCTCGAAACCTTAATGACTTGGAGAAGATCTGCAAAGAGGAGTGGAACTAAATCCCTCCTGAGATGTGTGCAAACCTGGTGGCCAACTACAAGAAACGTCTGACCTCTGTGATTGCCAACAAGGGTTTTGCCACCAAATACTAAGTCATGTTTTGCAGAGGGGTCAAATACTTATTTCCCTCATTAAAATGCAAATCAATTTATAACATTTTTGACATTTTAAACCTACCATTAAAATTATAGACTGATCATGTCTTTGTCAGTGGGCAAACGTACAAAATCAGCAGGGGATCAAATACTTTTTTCCCTCACTGTAGAGGTCCTGGATGGAAGGGAGCTCGGCTCCCGTAATGTACTGGGCTATCCGCATCACCCTCTGTAGCGCTCTGCGGTGATGCAGACAGTCAAGATGCTCCACGACTGTGAGGGTGTGTGAGGACCATGTTAAGTCCTTAGTGATGCTGACGGCAAGGAACTTGAAGCTCTCGACCAGCTCTGTCGATGTGGATGGGGGCGTGCTCTCCCCTAATCACCACCTTACACTCATCTCCTTGGGTAATGAACCATGTTGTCAGTCTCTGTCAGTCCCAGCGCATCATGTATGAGAACAGTAAGGGGCTGACTATCATTCGCTAGTCAATATGTAATGAGAAAATGACCAAATACAAATATGCTATCATCATACAAGCATACAGACTACAAACAACATGTTTCTTGATTATTCCTTGCTTACCAGTTGATCGTATTCACATGAACAGTCTCCATTCAAATCAAATCAAAGTTTATTGGTCGCGTACACACTTTTGTAGATATTATCGCAGGTGCAGCGAAATGCTAATGTTTATAGCTCCAACAATGCAGCAATAGCAATACAATAACAATACACACATACTGTAATTCCTTTCCCCAAAAAGAAGAAAGAACAAGAAATTAAGACATATCAGAATGAGCAAATTGATTTAGCCTTGTTCTTCGTGCCTGTGTGTGACAGCTGCCCTAGCTTGGTCTGGTCAAGCCTATAACCTACTTCCAAGACTCATTACTCCTGAACACTTAAACAAACAGGTCAAGCATTGTGAACTCAAGCACCATATAGACAGCAGATCTGTCTCTGCTTGGTTGGCTATATCTACTATCCTAGTTGTGTTTCTTGTGTGTTCAGTTTCTGCTCCGATAGTAGTGTCCTGTTTGTCGATCTCACTCCATCTCTCTGTGTCTGTTTGCCTGACACTAGTTTCTCCTTGATCGCATCAGTCAATGTGAAAACCAGTGAAGGCCATCTCCCTCAGTCTCTCTGCTGCATCTCTGCCACTCTTCTGGCTGTGTCAGCAGTAAGGGGCTGACTCACACCCCCTCAGCCCCATCGTCCCTCATGGCCCTTCGGGCAAAGACGACACATCGCTCCCTCAGACAGACAGGCTCATTTGCATGGCCGTAAATCACTTACAAAACTGACACCCAACCAGAGCACAGCAAGGAGTATGAGACAGGGCCATACAATTATTACTCCATGTGCCAAACTGCAGTGTTATGTGAGATGAGGCTCCCTGGCAGGAATATCAACTCTTCAAGTGGTTGGTGAGGTGATGATGTTTGGTGGTTGAGGAAACTGATCTGGGTTCAGTCTCACATGCTCATGCCTGTTGAAAGTCCCTGCAGCTATGTTTTTTCCCCTGGCTGGAATGAGGCAGCATTCGGGAGAGGTGTGTTTGGAAAGGTCAGGAATCCCAAGTTTCTTCAAAGTTGTCTAGTGTAGCCTACAACTGTGCATGATGCAACCTCACCTTCTGAGGTGAAAAGACAAGACAGCCACTGCTAGTAACTGCAGAGGCTTGACTATTTCATTATACATTAACAGGCAGGCCTATGCTTGGAGTCAATACAATAAGAATAACAAATGGTTTTATCAGTCATCATGTGGGTTTTAAAATCAATTAAGTTATCTAAACACTATCTTACAATTGCACTCCTTCAAGCGGTGTAAGACTGTAAAAATAGAAATACTCAAAACACCATGATTGTATAATAAAACCATGGAAAGTAGTGAACCAAACCTGAGATCTGGTGTTTGGATTGTGTTTGAATGTAAACCCAAAGTATGTGTTATGATACACAGAAAGTGTTTTAAAACAGAATACAAGTACTCTAAAACACCCAAAGTGGTTCTTCAATCTGAATATTGGTGCTTTTAAGAGAGTGTTGTGGGAACACCTTTTGGGGTTTTCAGCGCATGTAAAAAGGAAGCATCAAAACACAAAAAAACTGTCTCAAATGGTTTAGAAATGCAAATTTCTTTAGTCTAAATATTGATTGATGATAAGGGCATATGGAGAATATTTCCACCTTCATTTTTTCAATGCTTTATTTAGACAGATTAGAAACAGGAGACAGAGAAGGAGGGAAGTGGAACAGGCGAAAGCGGGAATTGAAACCCCGACTTCTGGGGCAGTAATATGGTACATTTCATTGGAATTTCATTGGAATATTACACACTCAACAATACTGCCACACTGTAAAAAAAATATATATTTTTAATACAACCAATTTATACTTAATGAAAATGAATGCAGGTTGTCTCAAGTATGAGTTAATTTCAATTTACCCCCCCAAAACATCCTGCTTAATATGTTGCTCAAAATGTTGTATCTTTTATGAGGATAAACATTGAGAAAATTGAGTGATTGAACTCATTCTAAATCTGGTTTTAATCTCCTTGCACCTCCTATGTTGCCGCGTGGCTCTGTTTTTAGAGGATTGTGGGTAATTCAACATTATTTTACTTTATTATTATTTTACACAATGTTATATGCATGTTTGAAGAAATAAAATTATACTCATATATTAGTAGTAAGCAGCTTGTTGTGCCATGAGGTGAAATGGATCATGATGAACAGATATCCAAACCAAACCGTCAGTCAAAATGACATCAATTATGAGACAACCCATTCCCACATTTCCAAAGTTTAATTGTAGAGGGAAATATAGAATCCTCTTATACTTGTTGTAAAACCTCTAGTTACTACTACTACTACTGGTGGATTGTTATTTGGTAATTGTATGTTTTTGTGTATTTTTTTACATAAATATATACATATCTTTATTTTTAGGGGTAGATTATCTTTAATACTGCAGATAGATTGTAACTTTCATCAATGTAATCGTCTGAATCACTTCCAATCCCCCATATCTTTTTTTCCCGCAAATATATATGAACTCAGCACAGATCTTCATTGTAAAGGGTTTAAACACTGTTTCCCATGCTTGTTCAATGAACCATAAACAATTAATGAACATGCACCTGTGGAACGGTCATTAAGACACTAACAGCTTACAGACGGTAGGCAATTAAGGTCACAGTTATGAAAACTTAGGACACTAAAGAGGCCTTTCTACTGACTCTGAAAAACACCAAAAGAAAGATGCCCAGAGTCCCTGCTCATCTGCGTGAACGTGCCTTAGGCATGCTACAAGGAGGCATGAGGACTGCAGATATGGCCAGGGCAATAAATTGCCATTTCCGTACTGTGAGATGCCTAAGACAGTGCTACAGGGAGACAGGACGGACAGCTGATCGTCCTCGCAGTGGCAGACCACGTGTAACAACACCTGCACAGGATCGGTACATCCGAACATCACACCTGCGGGACAGGTACAGGATGGCAACAACAACTGCCCGAGTTACACCAGGAACGCACAATCCCTCCATCAGTGCTCGGACTGTCCGCAATAGGCTGAGAGAGGCTGGAATGAGGGCTTGTAGGCCTGTTGTAAGGCAGGTCCTCACCAGACATCACCGGCAACAACGTCGCCTATGGGCACAAACCCACCGTCGCTGGACCAGACAGGACTGGCAAAAAGTGTTCTTCACTGACGAGTCGCGGTTTTGTCTCACCAGGGGTGATGGTCGGATTCACATTTATCGTCGAAGGAATGAGCGTTACACCGAGGCCTGTACTCTGGAGCGGGATTGATTTGGAGGTGGAGGGTCCGTCATGGTCTGGGGCGGTGTGTCACAGCATCATCAGACTGAGCTTGTTGTCATTGCAGGCAATCTCAACGCTGTGCATTACAGGGAAGACATCCTCCTCCCTCATGTGGTACCCTTCCTGCAGGCTCATCCTGACATGACCCTCCAGCATGACAATGCCACCAGCCATACTGCTCGTTCTGTGCGTGATTTCCTGCAAGACAGGAATGTCAGTGTTCTGCCATGGCCAGCGAAGAGCCCTGATCTCAATCCCATTGAGCACGTCTGGGACCTGTTGGATCGGAGGGTGAGGGCTAGGGCCATTCCCCCAAAAAATATCCGTAACTTGTAGGTGCCTTGGGTGGAAGAGTGGGGTAACATCTCACAGCAAGAACTGGCAATTCTGGTGCAGTCCATGAGGAGGAGATGCACTGCAGTACTTAATGCAGCTGGTGGCCACACCAGATACTGACTGTTACTTTTGATTTTGACCCCCCCTTTGTTCAGGGACACATTATTCAATTTCTGTTAGTCACATGTCTGTGGAACTTGTTCAGTCTCAGTTGTTGAATCTTGTTATGTTCATACAAATATTTACATGTTAAGTTTGCTGAAAATAAACACAGTTGACAGTGAGAGGACGTTTCTTTTTTTGCTGAGTTTATATATATATACATATACATACACATACATAGATATAAATACATATATATATATACATATCCTTTTTTGAAATGTATTTTCCTTTATTACTTTCCAACACCACCACCCCTCCCCTAATTGGAGTAAACTAGTGAACAACAACACCTAGGCCTCTACTTCCAGCTTCTACATACTATATACATTTTATGGACACAGTCAATTTTACAATAATTCTATTTTGTTTGTCTTTACTCCTGAACTTCCTCTACCCTCAACCTCTCCGATCATTTTCATGATGTCCATCCGGTTTGCTTCTACATGCCATACCCCCAAACTGTGCTCTTTTTCACAAAAGTTCTCAACCTATATTCTTATTATGGACACAGTATGTTTTACATTAGTTATTTTGTTGTTATTAGTTGTTATTCCCAACCTTCAGCTCCCTTCAACCCCTCCCATCTATCTCTTAACACCATCCATATTGGATTTCTACTTGCCATATATTTCTCAACTGTACTGTGATGTTTCACAAAAGTTCTGAACCCTTCTATTCTCATTGTTTCTACAGATTGTAAATTGAAAATAAAAATGTCTGCTAAAAGTATTATTATATTATTGATCGATTGATTATGACTTTTCAGATCACCCAGTAGTAATATCTGCAGGGTTAGCTCTAGGTAAATATTGCAATCCTTCAACCAATCCTGGACCTGTGACCAAAAACAAGCGACAAATGAACAGTACCAAAACAAATGCTTGAATGATTCTGTCTCTTTGCAGAAAAATCTGCAGAGGTGGGAAGATTGTATTCCCCATACAAATAACATTATATTGGTTGCAAGAATTTTGTATAATAATTTAAATTGAAAAATTCTACGTTTGGAATCCAGCGTTGTTTTGCGGATCAGTTCATAAACCATTTGCCATGGAATCGGTACGTCAAAAATCTCTTCCCAACTATTTTGCAGTCTATATGGGACAGCTGTCAATCCTTTGGTCCTTAAATGAAACTGGTATACTTTTTTATTCATCACAATTTTCTTTAACCAAATATGGTCTTTAATGCAGTGCCGACAGACAAGTTCCGTACTTTTTCCCCCTTCCACTTTCCTCTTCCATTTTTGCGGTAATGCTGCAATTATTTGGTTGTAATTTTGGGTAGAGCAGACATTTCCATATGTTTTTGTTAGCTGCATGTGCGACATAACTCCACCAGTTCTACCTATGATATTATTTAGGAAGATTATACCTTTTTTAAACATTTTTTCAAAAAATTATGTTTTTTTAAATCAATTAGTATATTTGAGTTTAACCACAATATTTGTTGCATTATTTGTTCTGTCGTTTCTGGAGGATTAAATTGAAATTGCAACCAACTTTCTATGGCTTGTTTTAGAAATAGTGATATTTGGGAGATTATTTCCTTTTCAAATAACTAAAAGTGAGAGGTTGTAATCTGAATAAAGGGAAAAAGGCCATTCTCGAACATGGGGTGAGACAATCTTACTAATTTGCTAGAGAACCAGTTCAGATTGAAGTATAACTTTTGTATGACCGAAGCTTTTAGTGATAGGTCTAATGCTTTAATATTTAATAATTTCTGTCCTCTGAATTCATATTAATTATATAAATAGGCCCGTTTAATTTTGTCTGGCTTGCCATTTAAAAAAAAAAAAAAAAAAAAGATCATATAATTTACAAAACTGTTCATAAGGCGTAGGCAAGTCCATAAGCAAATAGGTAAACTGGGATAATACTAAAGAGTTAATCAGGGTGATTTTCCACAAATTGACAAATGGAATTACCCTTCCATGGTAGCAAGATCTTATCTATTTTTAATAACTTTCTATTAAAATGTATTGGAGTGAGATCATTTATTTATTTTGGGATATGTATTCCGAGTATATCCACATAACCATCAGACCATTTTATTGGTAAACTACACGGTAATGTAAAAATTGTGATTTTTAGTGATCCAATACATAATATAGTACATTAATCATAATTTGGTTGTAATCCAGAGAGGTTAGAAAATGTATCTAGATCCTCTATGAGGCTGTGAAGGGATTCAAGTTGTGGATTTAAAAGAAAACATGAATCATCAGCGTACAATGACTCCTTTGTTTTTAAGCCCTGGATTTCTAAACCCTTGATATTATTTTTGGATCTGATTTTAATAGCTAACATTTCGATGGCCATAATAAATAGATATGCCGATTATGGACAACCTTGTTTTACTCCTCTTGACAGTTTAAAACTTTCGGAGAAATTGCCATTATTTACTATTTTACACCAAGGCTTACTATACATGATTTTAACCAATTTTATAAGAGATTCTCCAAAATTGAAATGCTCCTGGCATTTATATATAAACTCCAGTCATACTTTATCAAAAGCCTTTTCAAAGTCAGCTATAAATAGCAGACCTGGTTTCCCAGATTTTTTATAGTGTTCTATTGTTTCCAGTACTTGCCTTATATTATCTCCAATGTATCGTCCATGTAAGAAACCTGTCTGATTAGAATTAATAATGTCCGACAATACGTTTTAAATTCTATGCGCTATACATTTTGATATAATTTTTGCATCACAACACTGAAGTGTAAGGGGCCTCCATTTTTTAAAATGGACTGGATCTTTATATTTCCCACTTGTATCCTGTTTCAGTAATAATGAAATCAGACCTTCTTGAGTGTCTGATAATCTACCAGTTACATAGGAGTAGTTAAAACATGCTAATAACGGTCCTCTGAGTATATCAAAACGGTTTGGTATACCTCAACTGGTATGCCATCCAACCCTGGAGTTTTCCTGGACAGTCTTTAATTGCATCCAGAAGTTCCTCCTCTGTAATTTCACCTTCACATTAATATTTCCGTATGGCTGTTAATTTTACATTATCAATAAAAACAATTAGCTTCAGTTAGAGCAGATGGAGACGACTGAAACGAAAACTTATGCTTAAAGTACTTTGCTTCCTTCTTCAAAATATAATTTGGTGAATCATCGGTGACTCTGTCATTTGTAACCAGTTTCAGTAAATTATTTTTGGTAGCAAGATTCAAAAATAATTTGGTGCATTTATCCCCATGTACAACACTTGATTTAAATGGTGTTTCAACACACCATGTAATGTTTCAAAATATGTCAGGGTGATGTGTTTCAATACTCCAGCAAAGTTAAGGTTTAATCTCCTTCACATTGGTGGCAGCTAAGTTGCCACTCGTTTTGGTGTTACAAAGCACTTCATTTTAACAGTGTACACAAGTATATAGGTTATAGGTTGAGAGCTTTTGTGAAAGAGCAGTTAGAAAAATATGGCACATAGAAGCAAACCAGATGGACATCAGGAAAATGATCGGAGGAAGTTCAGGAGTAAAAACAAACAAAATATAATTATTGTAGAATTTGACTGTGTCCATAAAATGTATATAGTATGTATGGGCTGGAAGTAGAGGCCTAAGCGTTGTTGTTCACTAGTTTACTCCAATTGTGGAAGGGGTAGTGGGGTTGGAAAGTAGCTCAGTTGGTAGAGCATGGCACTTGCAACGCCAGGGTTGTGGGTTTGATTCCCACTGGGGGGCCAGTATGAAAAAAAAGAAAGAAATGTATGCACTCGCTAACTGTAAGTCGCTCTGGATAAGAGCATCTGCTAAATGACTAAAATATCAAATGTAAATATAATTTAAAAAAGGATATAAATATATATTTGCGAGAAGAAAAAAAATATGGGGGATTGGAAGTGATGCAGACAATTACATTGATGGAAGTTACAATCTATCTGAAATATTAAAGCTGATCTACCCCCTAAAAATAAAAAAATAAACAGTGTACACAACCTGGTCTCAGAGCATTTCGTATTTTTCTGTACATAAAGCCAAGACCCTCCATTTAGTATGATATGTTATGTTTTGTATGGTATCTATTAATTTGTGGATGTCCATCACCCATTTCGTATGATATGTTACGAATGCCAATTTTTCTAAACGTATGATGTGTTACGAATTCTAGCTAGGTGGCTAGGTGGCTAACGTTAGCTAGGCTAGGGTTTAGGATTAGGGGTTAGGTTAAAGGGTTAACGTTAACGTTAGGGAAAGGGTTAGCTAAAAGGGTTAGGGGAAGGGTTAGCTTAAAGGGTTAGGGTTAGTGGTAAAGTGGCTAAAAAGTAGTAAGTAGTTGAAAATGTGCCTATTAACTAAAATGCTAAAGTTATCCATGATGAGATTCAAACTCGAAACCTTTGGGTTGATAGAAATTAATGTTATACCCACCCAACCACCCTAATTTTGCCTTAAGTAACCATATGTCTTATGTAGCCATACCAAACGTAACATATCATACTAATTTGAGTACCCCGGATTTACATTTAATATGTTACTTCTAGTCTGAGACCAGCCTGCGCTACACAATAATCATGTACATATGTATGTGATTGAAGTTGCCCTTGAAACTGCAAAGAATGAGCTATGTCATAGTCATAAATACCTTATTTATTATGACCTCCATCTTTTTTTCATTTTTTTCATGACCTCCATCTTAAAGACATTAGAGTTGATTTATGACATCATGATGCAGTTATCATTATCAACCATGGTCCCCCATGACCATAGAGACAAGTTTGGACAAGCAAATGCTTTTGGATGGTTTGAATGGTTGGTTGGATTGAGAATATATATTTTTCCATCCAAGTTAAAAACGGCCCTAATCTCCCTTTAGAAATTAATCTGCAATGGATTCAAATAAAACCACTTTAAGATTTGCATGAAATAAGCATAAAAGATAAGACAACTATGCCATACTGGGCATAGGGCGGCAGGTATCCTTATTGATCCTGGTCAGCTGACACATTTAAAAATGTGTCGATGTGCCCTTGAGAAAGGCACTTAACCATAATTTTCACCAGGGGTGGTTTACTACAATGGCTGACCCTGTAAAACAACACATTTCACTGCACCTATCCAGTATATGTGACAATATTTGTTTTTTTACTGAATGTGAACTCGTATGCATGAGCTATTTCAATTCCTTCCCTTCATTACAAATTATTCTAAGCAGGTGGCAACCGAAGACCACATTATACTAGTTGCTCCTTCACTTTTCTTGATGTTTTGTAACCATTGCCTGGCAGTCATTGATCTATAACAGTCTTTTGCGTTTTGGAAGGGGGAGGAGCATAATTCCTCTCTCTTCCCGGTCGATGTTGCGTTCTCCCGCTCCACGCATTCCCCACTATAATATCATTGTTCTCAAATGCAATGTCACTCAAGGCGGATGTGAGCGGATCTCACAGGTGTGTTGCCAACTGAGCCAGAGTTCGAGAAGAAACACCTGGAATCATCATGTGATCCTGTACCTGGGCGTGGAGAAAGTCCCTGTTATTTTCTGGACTCTTGTTGAGTTGCCCGTGTCGTGTTTCAGTAGGAATTGTCAACCAGTGCCCCACTGTATTTTCTAAGGAATACTGCCTTTCTGTAACCCTCTCCGCGCGAATTTAGGAAGAGTAAATGTGAACTTTAAATGCATTTTTGCTTGGGGGTTATTTTTAATTTTTAGGGAGACTTTGAAATTCGACGGCTTGTGTTTGGGCAACTACTGTTCATCCAAGGTGAGTTTATGACGGGTGTTCTCCCGTTACAGCAACGGACCCAGTCTGTCTTTTATATTCTATCGATCTATTCTATACATTTTAGAAGCGAATACAAATACATTTTCGGGTCAGTTAGAAAATAGCCTTTATAATTATGTGCCTGCGTAAACATCTGCTGGATTTCCTATTGCGATGACAGTAGTGCATTATTACTTCCTATAGTAGTAGTGCATGTATTACTTCCTATAACAGCGCCGCTGTACAGCAGACATGACACGAGGAGACACGCATGTTTTGCACATTTGTCTTGACACCTAAAAGGAAAACGTATCCCTTGAATTCACATAATGATTAATTTAGGCTACATATTGATCGGAAGTAATGTCTTTGTCAGACCACGTTTCTACTCCAGCATTATGAAGTGATGCAACTGTATGGAAATAATGATTTATGAATGGTGAACCTGAGTTTTGTTTGACCTGAGTTTTGTTTTGATTTCTGTAGTCACTCAGTACTAGTTACTAAACCGCCCATAGCATATGCACTTGAATGAGTAGATACAGTCAAGCCTACATTTAACCCATTCATAGCTAACTACATTTAGCGCCTATTGACGATAGTATCGGCTTTGGGAGTTTGGTTAAGAGCCCGGACTCTCGTTCTGAACCTTAAAACGCATTGCTTGTGGTAGGTACGGTTTTGGAAACGTAACATGTTGACAAGACTGGACGTGTCGCGTTCGCGAGCGTTGCAAAATAAATGTACACATACATGTTATTCAAATATTGCACCCACACTGCTCGCGCGCGTGCGTGGCCAGGCGCTAAAATAGAACTTGGTTCTATTTGTGACACTCAACCCGCTGCAAGTCCTGCCTCTCCCATCTCCTCCTTGGTTTTTAGGAGCATATACCCACATGGGTGATTGAAAGAGCAACTGAGGTCCACACTCCAGTCCAGTTGGTGGTGGTAATGCATCTTAAAGTTGGTTGCCAACCCACATATAAAGTCCAAAGAAGAAGAAGCCTGAAGGAAGCCTGAACTCGGTTTACTGTTTTATCTGTGGATTAATTGTTGAGTAGAGGAACTTGTGCATTTCAGGTAAAATAATAACCCAATGTTTATTTTATCCCAGGACAAATTAGCTAGCAACACCAAGCTAGCTAGCTAAATTGCCATAAATGTTTAATGCTGTTCGACCTGTCCCCAAGTTAATATAGTTGGTTCAGAGTTCGTTTTGATATTTCAACCTGCGTGTCCTGATCGGTGTCTGATGTGGGAGGAAAAAATCAACATGCTGACCACACTGCTCGCGTTGCAAAATACATTTACACATACATGTTATTCAATCATTGCACCCACACTGCTTGTGCGCGTCAACGAGTGTCTGCGTTCCCCGACGCTAAAATAGAACTTGGTTCTATTTGTGACGCTTGACGCGCTGCAAGTCCCGCCTCTCCCATCTCCTCATTGGTTTTTAGGAGCATATTCTCATGTGGGTGATTGAAAGATGAACTGCGGTCCACACTCCAGTCCAGTTGATGGTGGTAATGCACCTTAAAGTTGGTTGCCAACCGCCATATAAAGTCCAAAGAAAAAGAAGAATCCTGAAGGAGGAGAGATTACTAGAAAAACGAACTCGGTTTACCCTTTTATCTGTGGATTAATTGTCGGAGTAGAGGACCTTGTGCATTTCAGGTAAAATAACAACCCAATGTTTATATTCCAGGACAAATTAGCCAGCAACAGCAAGCTAGCTAGCTAAATTGCCCTAAATGTTTAATGCTTTTCGACCTGTCCCCAAATTAATATAGTTGGTTCAGAGTTCGTTTTTATATTTCAACCTGCGTGTCCTGATCGCGTCTGGTGTGGGTGGACAAAATCAACATGTGCGATGACGCACTCATTGGTTTTCAGGAGCATACTAACCCACGTGGGTGATTGAAAGACCAACGAAGTCCACACGAAGTCCACACGAAGTCCACACGGTAATGCACCTTAAAGTTGGTTGCCAATTGCTATATAAAATCCACAGAAGAAGAATGAACGAGAAAACTAACTAATAAAAATAAACATAGTAAAAACTAACTAGGTTTCCCCTTTTATCTGTGGATTAATTGTCGAAGTAGAGAACACACAATTTTGTGTGACTCAAAATGGGTCAAAATTCTACAAAGATCCATCAAAAAAAGGACTATATCCATTTCAGGTAAAATAATAACCCAATGTTTATCTCCCAGGACAAATTAACTAGCAACAGTAAGCTAGCTAAATTCCTATGAATGTTTCATGTGTGTTTCGACCTGTCCCCAAATTAATATAGTTGGTTCACAGTTGGTTTTGGTATTTTAACCTGCGTGTCATGAACACGTCTGGTGGGGATAGACAAAATTAACATGCGCCCGCGGATGCATGCGCGGAGCCCGTTTGGTCAGCATACTAACTGTAAGTCGCTCTGGATAAGAGCATCTGCTAAATGACTAAAATGTAAATATAAGGAAGGTATCTTTCATATCAGCGAGAAATACTTAAAAAAAAAAAAAAAGTTCAATTACTACACACCTTTATACGGTTAGGGTTAGTGTTCCACGGCCATATCTCCATGTTACAGTGCTTGTTTACGGAAGACAGAGGCGGCCACCTGTGCTAATAAGTTAGCAAGCTCTGAACACCTGTGTGTAAGCATAACTGGAGAGGAAGTGTAGTTCGTCAACTGGAGGCACACACAGCATATGGATCTGTGCAAATCTGCTACAGTAAGTGTGTCTTTTTTATTTGAAATATTATTTCTCGCTGATGTGAAAGATAAGGGGCATATCAGCATATGTTTCAAAAACTGTTTTTGCAAACAGGGATTATTGACGTTTCTAAACGTTAAAACACAGCATTGTACTTCACACGCAGCCAACTGTGGGCAAAGCTAACGGAGAAGGGTGTTCGAGAGCTAGCCTACAGTGTACAGTGCATTCGGAAAGTATTCAGACCCCTTGACTCTTTCCACATTTTGTTACGTTACAGCCTTATTCTAAAATTGATTAAATTATTTTTTCCCCCCATCAATCTACACACAATAGCCGATAATGACAAAGCAAAAACAGGTTTTTAGAATTTTTTGCAAATGTATAAAACATAAACTGAAATATGACATTTACATAAGTATTCAGACCTTTTACTCAGTACTTTGTTGAAGCACTTTCAGCAGCGATTACAGCCTCAAAGTCTTCTTGGGTATGACGCTACAAGCTTGGCACACCTCTATTTGGGGAGTTTCTCCCATTCTTCTTTGCAGATCCTCTCAAGTTAATAATAATAATAATAATAAGGTTCTGTCAGGTTGGATGGGGAGCATTGCTGCACAGCTATTTTTAGGTCTCCCCAGAGATGTTAGATCGGGTTCAAGTCTGGGCTCTGGCTGGGCCACTCAAGGACATTCAGAGACTTGTCCCGAAGCCACCCCTGCGTTGTCTTGGCTGTGTGTTTAGGGTCATTGTCCTGTTGGTGTTATGATTTAACTGGATAGAACCCAAATGCAGACAAGTACACCAAGCCAGAGAAGTTTTAACAGGTTTATTATAATGTTCAATAGTCCAGGTTTCCAATAAATGGGGAAGAGCAAGTCCAGGTTACAGGGAGGGTACAGATCCAGGTCAGGGAAGGTGTGGTACCGTAATGTCCTAGTGTCCGTGGTGAGTCCAAAGGAGAGGCCCGATAGTGGAGAGCAGGATGGTGGTGGCAGGAGTGAAGCGGAGGCAGGAGTCAGGTTCCAAATATCTGTGGCACAGGAGAAAAAGTAAATAAACAGTCCAAAAAACACAAGAGCGAAAACAGACAGGTTGAGTCGGCAGCGAGACTAACATGGTTGTCTTGACTATGATCTGACGATGAGTGGAAAGTCTGACCGGGTCTTAAAGGCTGAGGTGATTATGGTGAATGAGCTGCAGCTGGAACCCTGACTCCCGCACACCAGACTTCACTCCTGCAATCAAGGACAGACAGAGGGGAGGGAGAGAGCTACCTAGCAGCAGTAGGCCTAACAGTACCCCCCCCTCTACGGACGCCACCTGGCGGCCGACAGGGTTTATCAGGATGTAACCTATGAAACTCACGAACCAGAGCAGGATCCACAATGAAGCTCCTGGGCACCCAGGAACGTTCCTCAGGACCATAACCCTCCCAATCCACCAGGTACTGGAAACCACGACCCCGGCGGCGAACATCCAGAAGTCGCCGGACAGTGTAGACCGGACCCCCACCCACGATCTTGGGCGGAGGAGGGGGACGAGAGGGCGGGCACAAAGGGCTAACCGACACAGGCTTAATCTGGGAAACATGAAAGGTGGAATGAACCCGTAGGGAGGCAGGAAGCTGTAGCTTAACCGCGCAGGGGTTAACAATAGACAGTATCTTGAACGGTCCTATAAAACGAGGCGCCATCTTCTTCGACTCCACCTTCAATGGAAGGTCCCGTGACTTCAGCCATACCTCTTGACCAGGAGAGTAACCGGGAGCCTGGGACCGGTGACGGTTGGCTTGCCTCTGCATGTACGCCGAAGCTCGGGACAGAGCTACCCTGGCCTTCCTCCAGACCTTGCAGCAGCGGCGCATGTGGGACTGCACAGAGGGTACCGCAAGTTCCCTCTCTTGGGAAGGGAACAGGGGAGGTTGATAACCCAGAGCACACAGAAAAGGAGACAAACCAGAGGAAGCGTTAGTCAAGGTGTTATGAGCATATTCCACCCAGGGGAGCATGGAGCTCCATGACCCAGGGTTAGACCCAGTGACACAGCGAAGTGCGGTCTCCATCTCCTGGTTCGCTCTCTCGGCTTGCCCGTTGGTCTGGGGGTGATATCCAGAGGACAGGCTGGATGTAATGCCCAAAGCTTTACAGAAAGCTTTCCACACCTGGGAGACAAACTGGGGACCCCTGTCAGAGACAATATCCGTGGGTAGACCATGAGAGCGGAACACATGTTCAACCAAAATATCAGCCGTCTCTCTGGCAGTGGGCAGTTTAGGTAGGGCCAAAAAATGAGCGAACTTAGAAAAACGATCAATCACCGTAAGAATGACAGTCTTACCAGATGAGGGGGGAAGTCCAGTGACAAAATCCATAGCGATATGCGACCAGGGCCGGCTGGGTATAGGTAGAGGTCGTAGATGACCAGCGCTGGCCTGGGTGGAGTTTTTACTTCGTGCACATACCGTACAAGCAGCAATGAAGGCTCGAGTGTCCGCCTCCATCGTGGCCCACCAGAACTTCCGTCGCACAAAGTCAAGGGTCCGCGAAACTCCAGGGTGACAGGTAAGGGGAGACGAGTGAGCCCACTGAAGTACCTGGGCGCGAGCAGACTCAGGGACAAACATCCGGTTAGGAGAACCCCTCCCAGGGTCAGCTTGATGATGTTGAGCCTGTCTAACAATCCCTCGATGTCACATGTGATGACTGCAATACTGCAGGTAGGAGGCAAAATGGGTTCAGGGTTACTACCAGTATCAACAGCCGAATGAACACGAGACAGGGCGTCAGGCTTGACGTTGCGTGACCCAGGACGGTAAGACAGAGAAAAATTGAATCTCCCAAAAAATAGTGCCCACCTGGCTTGACGGGGGTTGAGCTGCTTCGCTGACTGGAGGTAAGCCAGATTCTTATGATCCGTCCAAACGATGAAGGGTTGTTCCGCCCCCTCCAACCAATGTCGCCACTCCTCGAGAGCCAGCTTAACGGCGAGCAGTTCACGATTTCCAACATCATAATTCCTCTCTGCCTGAGAAAGTTTCCTTGAGAGAAAAGCACAGGGATGCAGTTTGTTATCTTCAGGAGAACGTTGTGACAACACTGCACCTACCCCAGTGTCGGATGCATCCACCTCCACGACAAACTGGCGGTCGGGGTCCGGCTGCATCAGAATGGGAGCCGAGGCGAAGCGATGTTTCAGTTCTTCGAACGCTGATTCGGCCCCTTCATTCCAAGCGAACGGTCGTGAGATGGAGGTGAGAGCGGTGAGTGGCGCCGCAATGCGGCTGTAGTCCTTGATGAACCTCCTATAGAAGTTCGCAAACCCCAGGAATCGTTGAAGTTGTTTTGCGGGTAGAGGGAGCTGGCCAGTCCGTGACAGCAGAGATCTTAGCTGGGTCCATCCGCAGCTCCCCCTGAGCTATGATGTAACCCAAAAGAGGTCTCAGACACATGAAATTCACATTTCTCCATCTTCACAAACAGTTTGTTCTCCAACAACCTTTGCAACACCTGGCGCACATGCAGTTCATGTTCCTGGGAGGACTCTGAGAAAATCAAGATATCATCCAGATAGACAAAAACAAACCGATTCAACATGTCCCGAAGGACATCATTGACTAGTGCCTGAAAAACAGCAGGGGCATTAGACAACCCAAAAGGCATAACCCGATACTCAAAATGTCCCAAGGGTGTGTTGAAGGCAGTCTTCCATTCATCACCCTTACGAATGCGCACCAGGTGATACGCATTTCGTAGATCCAGTTTCGTAAAGATGGTAGCACCATGAAGGAGGGGGAAAAGCAGAATTAATCAAAGGCAGAGAATACTTGTTCTTAATGGTGATGTTGTTAAGTCCACGGTAATCAATACAGGGTCTGAGGGTCTTATCCTTCTTAGCAACAAAAAAGAATCCCGCTCCTACAGGTGACGAGGAAGGACGCATAATACCTGCCGCCAAGGAGTCCCGAATGTAGTTCTCCATAGCCTCCGTCTCCGGCCGGGAGAGATTGTACAGGCGACTGCTGGGGAGCGGGGCTCCTGGCTGGAGGTCAATGGCGCAGTCGTAAGGGCCGGTGAGGAGGAAGAGAAGTAGCTCTGTGTTTGCAGAAAACGGATGCCAGGTCATGATACACGTCAGGAACAGCAGAAAGATCCATGGACTCCAGTGGAGGTTGAGGCACAGTACTGGCAGGAGTCTGAGCAGAACACAAACAATTCACATGACAAAATGTGCTCCATGAAACAATGCTACCCGTCACCCAATCAATGTGTGGATTGTGTTTTATGAGCCAGGGGATACCAAGGACCAGGGGAGTCTGTGGGCAGTCGATAATATGGAATTGAATGTTCTCCTGATGATTTCCCGACACTCTAAGACAAACAGGAACAGTCTGATGGGTAATGCGGGTCAACAATTGTCCATTTAGACCCTTAGCCTGCAGCGGACAGTCCATAGGAACAGTCTCCAAATCCATTTGTTGAGCCCACTCTCTATCCAAAAAGCTTTCGTCGGCACCAGAGTCAATCAGCGCACTAACAGAGAAATTCTGGGACTGCCACTGGAGGGATGCCTGGAGCAGAATGCGGGGAGAAGAGGAAGAATCCGCTGCTCGGCTCACCAAAACTTCTCCCATAAATGATGAGCCGGCCCTTTTCCCGGACGAACTGGGCAGGAAGGAACGAAATGACCAGCTTCTCCACAATACAGGCAGACCCGAGCCTGAATACGACGTGCACGCTCCTCTGAGGACAACCGTGCACGACCCACCTCCATGGCTTCGGGTTCAGTGCTCCTCGTATCGACTCGGGAAGACACGGCTCTCTCCGTAGGGATGATGCAGGAAGGAGTTTGTTGATGACAGACAGGTTGCTTGGAACTAACACTCCTCTCCCGGCGGCGCTCCCGAATCCGGTTATCCAACCTGATAGTGAGTGAAATAAGATTATCCAGCGTAGGCGATTCATCATATGACACCAATTCATCTTTTAAAGTCTCAGACAAAGCATTGATGAACACTCCTTGTAATGCCTCGTCATTCCAACCACTCACTGCTGCTAAAGTCCGAAACTCCACTGCCATCTCCGCCACACTACGAGCCCCCTGCCGAAGAGAAAACAACCGTTTCGCAGCCTCCTTGCCTCGTACGGGGTGGTCAAAAACCTTCCTCATCTCCGTGGTGAAGGCCACGTAAGCGTTGCAAATGTCCGACTGACTCTCCCAGACCGCGGATCCCCAGGCACGAGCGGAACCGCTAGTAGAGTTGATAAGGTAGGCAATACGGGCTCTTTCTGAGGCGTAGGTGAGGGGCTGTTGTTCAAACACTAACGAGCATTGAGTCAAAAAATCGCCACAGGTTCCCATGTTCCCGTCATAGCGCTCTGGAGCAGGAACAAAAGGCTCTCTGATCTGGGCTGAAGGGGTAGTAAGAGCAGACACTTGATTGGTGAGTAATTGAACCTGATTAAGCAGCACCTGACTGTCCTCAGCAATCGTCTTAAACAGGGTATCATGTTGGCCAAGTAGAATGCCCTGATTGGCTATGGCAGTCCAAATTTGAGTGCACTCTGGGGTGGTATCCGAGCTACTGTCTGCTGGGTTCATGTTGGTCAGATCATACTGTTATGATTTAACTGGATAGAACCCAAATGCAGACAAGTACACCAAGCCAGAGAAGTTTTAACAGGTTTATTATAATGTTCAATAGTCCAGGTTTCCAATAAATGGGGAAGAGCAAGTCCAGGTTACAGGGAGGGTACAGATCCAGGTCAGGGCAGGTGTGGTACCGTAATGTCCTAGTGTCCGTGGTGAGTCCAAAGGAGAGGCCCGATAGTGGAGAGCAGGATGGTGGTGGCAGGAGTGAAGCGGAGGCAGGAGTCAGGTTCCAAATATCTGTGGCACAGGAGAAAAAGTAAATAAACAGTCCAAAAAACACAAGAGCGAAAACAGACAGGTTGAGTCGGCAGCGAGACTAACATGGTTGTCTTGACTATGATCTGACGATGAGTGGAAAGTTTGACCGGGTCTTAAAGGCTGAGGTGATTATGGTGAATGAGCTGCAGCTGGAACCCTGACTCCCGCACACCAGACTTCACTCCTGCAATCAAGGACAGACAGAGGGGAGGGAGAGAGCTACCTAGCAGCAGTAGGCCTAACAGTTGGAAGGTGAACCTTTGCCCGAGTCTGAGGTCCTGAGCGCTCTGGAGCAGGTTTTCTTCAAGGATCTCTCTGTACTTTGCTCCGTTAATCTTTCCCTTGATTCTGACTAGTCTCCCAGTCCCTGCCGCTGAAAAACATCCCCACAGCATGATGCTACCACCACCATACTTCACCGTAGGGATGGTGCCAGGTTTCCTCCAGACGTGTGACTTGTCATTCAGGCCAAAGAGTTCAATCTTAATTTCATCAGACTAGAGAATCTTGTTTCTCCTGGTCTGAGAGTCCTTTAGGTGCCTTTTGGCAAACTCCAAGCGTGCTGTCATATGCCTTTTACTGAGAAGTGGCTTCCATCTGGCCATT
Source organism: Coregonus clupeaformis (assembly GCF_020615455.1). Lineage (NCBI taxonomy): Eukaryota > Metazoa > Chordata > Actinopteri > Salmoniformes > Salmonidae > Coregonus > Coregonus clupeaformis. The sequence continues at coordinate 40,261,211 of NC_059217.1, forward strand.
CTACCATAAAGGCCTGATTGGTGGAGTGCTGCAGAGATGGTTGTCCTTCTGGAAGGTTCTCCCATCTCCACAGAGGAGCACAGAAGGTCTGTCAGAGTGGCCATTGGGTTCTTGGTCACCTCCCTGACCAAGGCCCTTCTCCTCTGATAGCTCAGTTTGGCCGGGCGGCCAGCTCTAGGAAGAGTCTTGGTGATTCCAAACATCTTCCATTTAAGAATGATGGATGCCATTTTTTTCTTTGGGACCTTTAAAGCTGCAGAAATTTTTTGGTACCCTTCCCCAAATCTGTGCCTCGACATAATCCTGTCTCGGAGGTCTACGGACAATTCCTTCGACCTCATGGCTTGGTTTTCGCTCTGACATGCATTGTCAACTGTGGGACCTTATATAGACATGTGTGCCTTTCCAAATCATGTCCAATTAATTGAATTTACCATAGGTGGACTCCAATCAAGTTGTAGAAACATCACAAGGATGATCAATGGAAAAGGATGCACCTGAGCTCAATTTTGAGTCTCATAGCAAAGGGTCTGACATTTCTAATAACCTGTTTTCGCTTTTTCATTATGGGGTATTGTGTGTAGATTAATGACAAAAAATCATCAATTTTAGAATAAGGCTGTAACGTAACAAAATGTGGAAAAAGGGAAGGGGTCTGAATACTTTCCGAATGCACTGTATCTCATTAATTTGCACAAAGTGATCCATGCACTATGAAGTTATACAGTTCACTAAACAGGCATTTGCCTAGATCCTTATGACCACTTCATGAATGCACTAACCTTCACAGGCTTCATTAGTATTTAATGTGTAATAAACCATACTTTGGTTAACTACTTTGGTTGTGGAGACACATCTACTTTGACTGGGCTGTTCTCTGCTTGTCTCTTTCTCACAGTAACATGTGAAGACAGAATAATGGTCCTGTAGAGTAGCTGATCAGTCATCACCACTCCACCAGAAACACCTCTCACAGTCTCACACAGGCAATTTCACTGAGCCTGACCATGTGAAACACCCCTGCCTCTGAGTCTGCATGTGAGTTAGTGCGTGCAGGCAGCTACTGAAAGAAAAGCCTTTTTTATATATTTTGATTGGTACTGTTTGTTTTTAACTTTGCTGTGGAGAACATGTAGACAGTAGTCCCATTCATGTCCTCCTTGGATCTCCTGAGTAGTGCTGTCAGTCTGTGTCTCTCTGGCCCCGGCCCTCTGCTCTGATCTCTCACTGTATACCCTTGTTTTCTGTCTAAATCGTCCTTTGATTCCAGGGTCCGTCATCCATTTCACCGAGCGACCCACCCCTCACATACAGACCTACTGTACATGGGATTCTCCATCTCCTGGGGATTATCCCCATTAAATGACATTAACAAACGTTGTCATGGTGGAAATTGATTAGTCCGGGTGGGGGGTACACCGTTCGAGGGGAAGCAGGAAGGATGGCCGGGTGGGGTGGGCAGTGTGGGTTGGTGGTTGGGGGTTCTCTCTCTCTCTCTTTTTCTCTCTGTGACCCACAATGCCTCATTCAGGGATTATCATCCTCACTGAATAAATAGACACATTATCTGTGTGGAGGAGAGGAGCAAGACCGGTCGGTGATAAATGTTTTCTCCTACTCCCCACAAGGGTGAAAAAGACAAGCATACCACACTTCTTCATCACAGATGCTCTTTTCATTTTGAAGATGCCACATTTCTCATAACTGGGCTGAGGGTTTTGGTATTCTCCTCAAAGTCAAATCAAAGCTCATACTATGTATCTAACTCAATATATAAAAAACTCAGGGAAGAGCAGACATTACAACATGCCTGAACAGCGTAATAAATCTTGTAATATCGTACCACTGTAGTCATGGTTGGTGTTAGCTTTGGAAATATAATTTTTCTGATGTCCATTCCACTGCACTTATTTTGGTCTTGTGAATCCAGGATTGCAAAATGTAGAAACTTTCCTATGTTTTTCCCAGAGTGACTTGTTTAATGTTTAATTCCTCCTTCCCTTATATGTACTCTGAGCAAGTAGCCAACTGAGGACACAACTGTTCTACACCGTTTCTGTTAATTCATACAGTATCTCTCTATCCAGATAGTTTAGTCTGTTGTCCAGCTGGTCTGCTGCTGATATGCTATTCTTCATTTCAAAGACTTCTGGCAGTGTTTTTAAGGTCACATTTATTTAAATCTATCCATTTGTCTCTTTGTATGCATTCTACAGGATTAGTAGGCATAACCTCTTAGTCCTTTTCATTTCTATAAAAGTACAGCCTTAATCCTGGTTAGCAAGGTAAAGCTCGTCACCACCACCCACCCTACCCCAGTGCAGCTCAAACCCAGTCTGCTATACTGCCAGAGCATCTCATGATGATGACCCCAAATGTTCCATATATTTTTCTTCAAAATGGGCGTGGCATTTTAAACACCAAATACATTGCTATGACTTGTGTACAATATATGGCTAGGTGGCTAACGTTAGCCTAGCTCGTTCTTATTTGTCTGTCAGAACAAGGCCTACACCTTTACCTTGTGGTGGGGGTGAGAAATAGGGGATGGGTACTGGGATGTCAGTTTGGAATTAATTCAGGCTCAGGAGAATAGAGATTTCCTTCAGATTGGAGATTGTTTTTTTTATGTCAGGCGGATTATCCTGTGATGAGGCGACGTCATGCTGAGGTGCTTCTGTGATCTCATCCCTTAGCATTTGCTGCTGCCACCCCTTGTCCTAATGCCCTTGGCCTTACTGGGCACCATCCCAAACCCTGGCCTCCTATCCTCTCCCCTTCAGGCTCTGTCATGTTGCTGCCTATGCCTCACGGTGAATCACTCTAGAAGCTCAGTAAAGAAAAAATGTATCTTGCAAAATCAGGGATAATCCAAAAACACAAAAAAAGCAGACTGTGTGCAAAAAGAAAGACAGTTAACTGAACTACACTACCGGTCAATAGTTTTAGAACACCTACTCATTCAAGGATTTTTCTTTATTTTTTACTATTTTCTACATTATAGAATAATAGTGAAGACATCAAAACTATGAAATAACACATATGGAATCATGTAGTAACCAAAAAAGTGTTAAACAAATCAAAATATATTTTATATTTGAGATTCTTCAAATAGCCACCCTTTGCCTTAACGACAGCTTTGCACACTCTTGGCATTCTCTCAACCAGCTTCACCTGAAATGTTTTTCCAACAGTCTTGAAGGAGTCCCCACATATGCTGAGCACTTGTTGGAATTGGAACATGCTGTCGTACACATCGATCCAGAGCATCCCAAACATGCTCAATGGGTGACATGTCTGGTGGGTATGCAGGCCATGGAAGAACTGGGTCTGCCATTTAACAGGTGTGCCTTCTTAAAAGTTAATTTGTGGAATTTCTTTCCTTCTTAATGCGTTTGAGCCAATCAGTTGTGTTGTGACAAGGTAGGGGGGTATACAGAAGATAGTCCTATTTGGTAAAAGACCAAGTCCATATTATGGCAAGAACAGCTCAAATAAGCAAAGAGAAACGACAGTCCAACATTACTTTAAGACATGAATGTCAGTCAATCTGGAACATTTCAAGAACATTGAACGTTTCTTCAAGTGCAATCGCAAAAACCATCAAGCGCTATGATGAAACAGGCTCTCATGAGGACCGCCACAGGAATGGAAGACCCAGATTTACCTCTGCTGCAGAGGATAAGTTCATTAGAGTTACCAGCCACAGAAATTGCAGCCCAAATAAATGCTTCACAGATTTCAAGTAACAGACACATCTCAAAATCAACTGTTCAGAGGAGACTGTGTGAATCAGGCCTTCATGGTCGAATTGCTGCAAAGAAACCACTACTAAAGGACACCAATAATAAGAAGAGACTTGCTTGGGCCAAGAGACATGAGCAATGGACATTTGACCGGTGGACATTTGTCCTTTGGTCTTGAGTCCAAATTTGAGATTTGTGGTTCCAACCGCTGTGTCTTTGTGAGACGCGGTGTGGGTGAACGGATGATCTCCGCATGTGCTTTTCCCACCGTAAAGCATGGAGGAGAAGGTGTTATGGTGTGGGGGTTGCTTTGCTGGTGACATTGTCTATGATTTATTTAGAATTCAAGGCACACTTAACCAGCATGGCTACCACAGCATTCTGCAGCGATACGCCATCCCTTCTGGTTTGGGCTTAGTGGGACTATCATTTGTTTTTCAACAGGACAATGACCCATTACACCTTCATGTGGGCTATTTTACCAAGAAGGAGAGTGATGGAGTGCTGCGTCAGATGACCTGGCCTCCACAATCCCCCAACCTCAACCAAATTGAGATGGTTTGAAGGAAGCAGATGGAGTGAAAGAAAAGCAGCCAACAAGTGCTCAGCATATGTGGGAACTCCTTCAAAACTGTTGGAAAAGCATTCCAGGTGAAGCTGGTTGAGAGAATGCCAAGAGTGTGCAACGCTGTCATCAAGGCAAAGGGTGAATCTCAAATAAAAAAATATATTTTTATTTGTTAAACACCTTTTTGGTTACTTCATGACTCCATAAGTGTTTTTTCATAGTTTTGATGTCTTCGCTATTATTCTACAATGTAGAAAATAGTAAAAATAAAGAAAAACTCTTGAATGAGTAGGTGTTCTAAAACTTTTGACCGGTAGTGTATTTTCATGTTATTTACAGTATTTAGAGCAGATCATTTGGGTTAGTGGTTGTAACACATATATATACAGTACATGCCTATACACCACATAGCCCCTGCCTTTCCATCCCCATCCCCTCCCCCACCCCTTACTCTTGAGCTCTGTTACAGCTGATACCAAAGCCATTGTAGTAATGACAGGCCCACAAGGTGAGATCACATCCATTCTCACACTTCCTCGCCAACAGCTGGCGGCTCAGCTGGGCTGTGGCTGTGTCCGCTTGCTGGGGTAGGGGCATGCCTCTCTCTGTCTGTAGTGTACCATCCTCCCCACCCCACCATGCTGCTCAGAGACCCTCCCTAGTTCCTACCACCCCATCATCACACAGCCAGAGGTTCAACACCATCCAAGGCTTTACCTCCTCTACTATTATCGACTCCCAATACTGCAGGGGTCCAATTCAGCCCTTGGCCTTCGCCATAATGGCTTCATCCAAACTCTGCAGGGTTCGCTTTACCCCTCAAACAACCTTGACACTCTCAGTCTCAACCTACACTGCTTTCATCCTATGCCGATGCTCTCCACAGTGCTCTCAACCTACCCATGGCTCGCTCCACACCACTTCTCATCGCATGCTGATTCTCGGAACACTACCCACTCTCGCCAACTTTGACTACTATCATCTTTAGGTCTTTACCTTCAACTATTCTGAGTCTGACTCTTCCCACAGTCTCACAGATTATTTAATATGAGTCAGATAGAGAAAGAGAGAGAGAATGTGTCGTAATTCTGTACTGCACACATGTTCTGGAAATATATAAATTATTTGGAAGGGAATGAGGGAGGGAGATAACTTAATTGCTCGGTTGAGAGGTTATACATTGATATGCACAGGGAGTGAGCAGTAGTAATATTTCACAGGGATAGAGCCGAGAGGGAGATAGTTGCTATGATATAAGCTGGGGTGGGGTGTAGGGCTGGGAATTGCCAGGGACCTCACAATACTAGAGGTCATGGGCGGATTGGCCGTCTGGCAAATGCCAGAAGGGCTGGTCGAAATTGACAAAAATAAATACATATGTATATTTTACAAAAAATGACACGGCTGGCGGCGTGGCCCTGTTTTTTTAATGACTTTTGCACAGTTCCTCTGTTGGCATAATAATCTGTAGTATATGGAGCATTTTGCTGACCAGTGGGCAACGGCTGGTCTCCCTACCAAGATGGGCCGGCCCGGTTTTCTAATTGGCTGAGCTGAGGTGGCACAAGTTCACATTCAAAGTCAAACGTGCATCATCAAAGAGAGTGAGACCCGCCCTGAATCTCTGTCAGTCACTCAATCAGAACAGAAAAACGGAAAGGTGATGCCGAAATAGTTAGAGACCAAAAAAAGGGCTCTTGAGGCAGACGCTGCTAAATGTGTGAAATTAACCGATTTATTTTCTAAAATTTCTGGTTCTGCTAGTCCGAGTGCTGTGTCTGTGAGAAATTACAGATCCGCTGCTGTGATGCAGCCGAGGTAGGAAGAAAACAGAGAAAGACATGCTCACACACAATGACACAGATCATATAGCCTACTGCTGCCAGTTAGTCCTAATATTTTGGCTGTATAGTGTATGAAATATATTTCACACCTACTATAGTAGGCTAAATAGGGAAGGGGGGATTCGGGGGAACATTTAGACACTAGGCTACTTGCAATATAGCCTAACAAGTCATTAGATTGGCTTTTATAACTTATAGGTAAAGCAATAGCCATCTACTAGACATTTATACAGTGCTTTTTACTAAACACAAGTCATCATGTATTCCAATAAAGGTATATTCGGGGTCTGTGTATTTAAATTGTTTTATCAATGTATATTAGCTTCTGAATCCCAGTCTCTTCAGCCCAGCGAGTGGGTTTATGAGCTGTAGTAACGAGTGACTCTGGTATCGGATTACATTACATAGCCACAGCCACTGGAGACTGGAAAGTCCCGCCTATCCCCCGCCTACCTGCCGCCTAGGGTCGGCAGGTAGCTTAGTGGGTAAGAGCGTTGTGCCAGTAACCGAAAGGTCGCTGGTTCTAATCCCCGAGCTGACTAGGTGAAAAAAAAATCTGTCGATGTGCCCTTAAGCAAGGCACTTAACCCTAATTGCTCCTGTAAGTCGCTCTGGATAAGAGCGTCTGCTAAATGACTAAAATGTAAATGTAAAATGTATTTCATTCGCTGAAAGGCCCGCCACTTCTTGGCAGAAAGATACGCATACGCACTGTCAAACGAAGCACAACACTGGAAATCTATCCGCATCCACATTAAGTAGTCCCGGCATCGTTCTATGACAAACACAGAAGGTTGTGTATTGAATCCAATAGAAGAAAACAGAGAGAGTGGATATAGAGATACTGCCAGTTCTTTAATGTAGCCATTGCCTGTATTATACAGCCAAAACATTAATTTTTACTGTGGTGGGCTATGTCAGTGGGCTAATTAGTAGTCTTAAACAAATTTACTTTGTAACAAAAGTATACAACTCACACACAATGAATGTCAGAGCAAAAACCAAGCCATGAGGTCGAAGGAATTGTCCCTAGAGCTCCGAGACAGGATTGTGTCGAGGCACAGATTTGGGAAAGGGTACCAAAAAATTTCTGCAGCATTGAAGGTCCCCAAGAACACAGTGGCCCCCTCCAACAGGACAACGACCCTAAGTACACAGCCAAGACAACATAGGAGTGGCTTCAGGACAAGTCTCTGAATGTCCTTGAGTGGCCCAGCCAAAGCCCGGACTTGAACCCAAATCGAACATCTCTGGAGAGACCTGAAAGTAGCTGTGCAGCGATGCTCCCCATCCAACCTGACAGAGCTTGAGAGGATCTGCAGAGATGAATGTGAGAAACTCCCCAAATACAAGTGTGCCAAGCTTGTAGCGTCATACACAAGAAGACTCGAGGCTGTAATCGCTGCCAAAGGTGCTTCAACAAAGTACTGAGTAAAGGGTCTGAATACTTATGTAAATGTGATATTTAATTTGGTTCTTTTTTTAAAATAAATTTGCAAAAATTTATAAAAACCTGTTTTTCCTTTGTCATTAAGGGGGATTGTGTGTAGATTGATGGAAAAAAAACAATTTAATCAATTTTAGAAAAAGGCTGTAACGTATGAAAATGTGAGAAAAGTCAAGGGGTCTGAATACTTTCCGAATGCACTGTACATCACAGAAGACTGAAATATAACAAAAGAAGATGGAGAACAAGCTATAGGATGGAAAATACTGGAGTTTTGGCGCAGGTACAGTCAACTAACTCTACCTAGCAAAAACAAAGTATCGATATAAGATCGTCCAAAATAATATTGAGATATCTAACTGTATTTTTTGCCCCATCAATATTGGGTGTGAACTGGGTGGAAGGAAGGGGAAGACTATTCAGAATGTCAGCCTAGAAGAAAACATGATCCTCATTGCTCATCAAAAAGGCTGTATTAGGAACATAGCTGGTGTAAGCTGTCAGAGGCCCCGAGGTGGCATGGCAAAGCTGGGGACCTTACGCAAGTGTGTTAGACACAATTCAGTCCTCCTGGGCCAGGCGTTCCTCTCTTCTCTCTCCCTCTTTACTCTCCCACATGCCCTAGCTAGCAGCTATCTGAACTGACAGGCTGACACACAGACAGGCTGGATGGGCTTTAGATTGTGCCTACAGATTGGACATGTCATCATGTCATTCTGCCCACCCAGAGCACTGGCATGAGTTTATACATCTAGACACCCTGGATGGAAAAGGAGGGATTTGAAAACTCTTTCAGGACAAGATGAGAAAGGTGCACCTTCAGCCCCTTGGAATATTAGTAAATTATTTAAATTCAAGAGTCATTTTGGTGTGAGAAGAGAGAGGGGGAGAGATGGTGATAGAGTCTAATATATTTGGCCGTGGATGTGAATACAGAGTTTTCAACCCCCACCCTGCCCCTCTGGAAACCTCTTTCTCAAAGCTACGGATCCAGATCACGTTTTGCGCATGTGTTATTTTACGCACAAATGTTTTCTACGTAGCTGCTGCTCACACTCCCCCTCCCTTCATGTTTCTCTCTTTACTCACCCTCTTCTGAACCATGGTGATGTATCCTATGTCTCTGCCTCATATTTCTCAACAGCTGAAATAAAAACCCTTCAGCGATGTGAACAAACATGCAAAGCCATTATGAAGGCTACAACCTTCTCTGTCTGTTGTAACTGATATCGCAGTTGCACAAGCAGGATGCAGTCCCTACACATTGCATTGGAGCAAAAACAATCTGGGTTTTGTGTAATGATGTAGGCTAGTCTTTATAGTTGCTGCCATATCGTAGCGCTAGCCAGAGATGCTGAAAATGAACACTACTACTTTGACTGTCTTGTCTGCCTCCTGCTTAGCCAATGTTTAAAAAAAGAATGAGGATGTTGTATTGTCACATGCACCGGATTGTTTTAGTATGGCGCCCCTTTTTTGCAATGATGATTAAAAGAGAACATTCAATCGCTAATTAGGCTGAGTGTCTGTATCTTGCTTGTGTTTGATATGCTGCCAAGATAGTTGCATGTAACTCCGCACTTGAGTTTTGCATTGGGGATTGTACGAACATGTTGATCATGTCTTTTGTGCACAACATTTAAATAGCTGTATGTAGCCCAACTCCCCTACTGAAAAAAGAACGACAGTATCTCTCTGACTTTAAGCCTAATGAAGATGAGTTGACGCATCATTTCAGTTCAAATTGATATATGGCTTTCTTAAAGAGATTTGGCCATGGAAGCAGACTTAAAGTTAACAAATCATTTTAAAACTACAGAGCCACTCGTTCCACCTGTAATACCGTTTCTTAAAGCTTTTGTTTTTTAATGAGAGTCGTTCCGTTTTAAAGTGGCGTTTGGAGTGTAATCTTAGCTCAGCTCAGGCAGCACCGGAGGGTGCTGTACCCACGTGAGCAATGTCACAGTTAATCCTGAAAACGGACCAATTTCCTCACGCCATTTGTAATTATCACCTCTGCTATACAGTTAATATGAAGTCCAGCTGCTTTCTGTTAATGTGGTGGGAGTGGTTAGATATTGCACTCCTCATGCTTATTTTTTGCGTGCTCACTGGATAATTAATGATGAAGTAGTAAGTGGGCCGCGGCCAGCCTGCCAGCCAGCCTGCCAGCCAGCCAGCCAGCCAGCCAGGCAGCCAGGCAAGCAGGGCTGGTGTTGTGCGACAGATGCATGAAGGGTCAGTGCACTGGCAACAACTGGAGATGAAGGTTACACCAAACACCAACCTGAGAGAGGCAGCGAGATGGAGAGAGAGAGATGGAAAGCGAGAGAGGAAGTGAGATACTTGAGACTTGAGACTACTCAACTGGCAAGATGATCTACCACCTAAAAAGAGTGTGAAGGAGATGCAGGTTCAGTCAGTTCATGAGGCTAACTTTATAATGAAGTGCACAGTGGAAGATATATTTACATTTACGTCATTTAGCAGACGCTCTTATCCAGAGCGACTTACAGTTAGTGAGTGCATACATTTTCATACTGGCCCCCCGTGGGAAACAAACCCACAATCCTGGCGTTGCAAGCGCCATGCTCTACCAACTGAGCTACAGGGGACCACATAAATATGTTTATGACACCACCCAAGACTACATCCCTGTCCTTGTGTTTCCATAATGAGCAGCGTATCGGGGTCATTCATTAGCCTACACACCAAGAGGGACCCATTAATAACAAGCCCTTACAGGAAATCGTCCAGTTACTGAGCCTTGGGCTAAAACCAACATCACAAGGTCGGCATCAGCTGCCTCTCATGTGTATACTACTCACAGACAGATTTAGAGCAGGCAGGCAGCAAACAGTTTGGTGTTTTCTAGTTAGCGCCACAATCCCCTTGTGGCCATTGGTGTCAACGGTGGGATCCCAGAGGAAATGTGGTCTGTTTTTGTTGGATTAGGCAAGAGAGAGAGGGGCGGGGAGGGCATGTCATGATGTTGGTTCAGCTTTTAGGGTTCCATAAGGATCAGGTCCGGAAAGTGAGATTAGCAGATGGGGACTTGGTTAACATCAGCCAGGGTTCTTCTGTGGATTTGGCCTTGTAGAGTCAGGGGGCATGTCTGACTGTCTGGCCTGGTGGTGCTTGGACGCAGGCCTGGCCCTGCAGAAGAAAAGTGCATTCCACAGTGGAGTGGTGGTAAACTGCTGGAATCCCAGCTATGCCCACTAATTAGCCAGCCAGGACCGGAGCACATGGACAGTTGCACATGGGCAGTGTGTACAGACCAGAACACCCATTAATGTGTTTACAACTTCCTGTTGTTCAGTTCACCCTATCTCCCTATCTATCTCTTTAGCTCACTTTCATGTCAGCCTTCTTTATCACCCAGTTTTTTTTATTTATTTATTTCCTCCTTTTCTCTCTTTTTCATTCCTCCTCTCTTTCTTTTCCCCTCCCTCTCGTTCGTGATGTCCCTGTAGTCTGTGTGGATATTCATCTTCTAGCCCGCCCCAGGCGTGGATCTGTCTCCTGAAATGCAGATCTGGGTGGAGGTGTCACCATAGCTATGTGTCTAGGTTGTCTGTGTGCCCCCCAGCCTCCCTCTCTTGTTCAGAAACAGTAGTGATGACATTCATTATTCCACACTGACTCATCCTGTTACCACAGGACAGACTCCAAAGCCCCACACTCTGGTTTCACCTTGCACTTTTGTAAAAACAAGGAAGTTTAGAGAGATTTTACTTAGTGTCTGCGTCTACATCTTACGAGCTCATTCAAATCTGAGACTGGTTCTGCATTTCACTGAGTGAGATGTCCCACAAGTTTATGATGTGCATCTTGTTCAGATTAGGTCTGTGATGTTCTGCTAACTTAACCCTTACATACTGTTTGTTTGTTTCACCCAGAGGCATGGCACGGTATCTCTCAGTGTTGCCCCCACGTACAACAGTGTTTTTCCGTTAACAGTTTCCCTGCACAGGGTTTTCTGCTTTTAGCCAAACCAAATGACAGACCTTGCTCCATCACGACATCACAGTCTCTGCCAGATGCCCCCAAAAGAATGCCTAGTAGTGTTGTCAAGATACTAGAATTTCACAGCTACTGCTCTGTTAAATTGCTGGGCATATTTTCAGATCAATTTCATTACATTAGATTTTTTTTACATCAACATTTTTCAGAGACAGCCAAGAATGCATTAATGAATCAATTAGGCTATACAATCATACAATCAATTTGACTTTGTTTTTACCAATCTAACTACATAACAATATAATGGTAATCATTTATTTGAATGGAAAATCTCTATCGATAAACTGGGTAAATCAAGATGTAGCCTAGGCATATTCACAATACAGGTGAATGCATATTCAATAAGAGTGTGTGCATGCATTGAGTTATTGAGCTTGTTTTGGCTGATTTCATGGGGCTGCAGATGACAAACAATCGGTTTCCCTTCCATTTGGGACTTATTTTATTGTACTAATTAACAACATTTGCATAGAAGTAGTTCATTTTTATGAAAGTGTGCGCTGTCTCTTTAACTAGTAATGACATACTTCACAAGGCATGAGGGGTGCGGCCTTATTCACACAATCAGTCAGTTCGCTTTGGCTGATGGAAAGACCGATTATGTGAATGAAAATAGTTTTTGGTTGCAATCACATTTGAAATTGGCATATTTTGCATTATGGTTTGCACAAACAAAGTATAGGGTAGTAAATTGATGTTAGCTTCAGCTGTAAGCTAAGCTACCAAGAAAAGTTAGCCTACAAAGCTGGAATCTACTGGTATCTTCTTGCATTGTAAAGTGCTCTAGCCTGTATAGACATTGTTTTGTGAACAGTAATTAACAGTTTCAACATTTCTACATGCCGTGTCGCATTATTCAAGTGTGTTAACTTCTGTGCCGCATGAGTGGGGAGCTAATATGATGCAGCCCAGACTCCCAGTGCAGGCTAGCAATGAGCAGAGGTGGGACAAAGTCATTGTTATGCAAGTCACAAGTAAGTCTCAAGTCTTTGCCCTCGAGTCCCGAGTCAAGTCGAGTCAAAGATGAGGCAAGTCCCAAGTCGAGTCAAAAGTCAAAGCCATCAAGTCTCAAGTCGAGTCCTAAGTCCTACATTTTAGTTTCGAGTCATTTCAAGTCCTCTTAGCAAGCCTTTGCAAGTCATTACAAGTCCTCGTAGCAAGTCTTCTCGAGTCATAAGGCGCAAGTCCAAGTCAAGTCACGAGTCATTGATGTTAAAGTCCAAGTCGAGTTGCAAGTCTTTGTACATTTTGTCGAGTCGAGTCTGAAGTCATCAAATTCATGACTCGAGTCTGACTCGAGTCCAAGTCACATGACTCGAGTCCACACCTCTGGCAATGAGTAAGTGCCGAAGTGGAGCAGGCACGGTGCGCGCCTTGCGCTATAAGGGGGACATCGGCTGCGCTGATAGACAGAGTTGATCCGTGAGACACATTTGACAGAAGTACTGAAAGTAACAAACATTCTGGGACCAAACTGTTTTTCATGTTCTAGTATCGAAAAAGTACAGAAGTTTCAGTATACCGTGCAACACTGTCTAGACCTAAATATTTACATGCACACACAGCATATACTTGCACGCAGTCACACACACACATACACAGTGCGACACACACGCAGTACTAGTTGTCCTTCTAGTCCTTGCCGTGCGGTGCGGTTGGCTTCCTCCATGCAGTAGCTACGTCTCCGCTACGTCCTGTCTCATCTGCTCCCACATCATTGATCTCTCTGCAACGCTCAGACCTTTAATTACACTCATTAGAGAGGAGGGCTGAGGCTGGGGTTAGAGAACCTTATTACTGAGAACTTGTCTTTCCTTTCCCCCCTGCCTGCCCGCTGCTGCTGTTTCTACTGCTACCGCTCTCTCTCTCCGCGTATGCCCCAGCAGTTACAATGTTTACAGCAAACACACTGCCAAATTGGATCACCAAATCACAAGCCTCTCCAATTTCGTTTTTCTCCACCCCTTTTTCAATTGGCTAAGGGAGAAGTGAGTGCTGTTCCAATAACAGATTGAAGCAAAGTGGGGTGTTAAGGCCGTGTCTGGCGACTGTTGTGATTGGCGGACTGGTACAGATTGGACTGCTACTGACCTGAACAGAGGAAGTATCTATATAACACTTTGAAGGTTCCATCAAGACTTCTATAGATGGGACTGAATGACTTTGTCTGTCCCTGAATTTCTATGGGCCTGTTGCTGGTTGCCTGTCTAGGTGCTATGGGGACACTGACTTTCACTGACAGGTCCTTTCTCTCTCTACCACTCTATTCTGTTGGGCCATCCCTTCTGTGACTTTTATTAGCCAGTGGTTTTCTGGGCCGTTCAGTTTCACTTCCCTGTCTGAGAGCTGTCTGGTCGTCATCACACATTCCTCTGAGTTTAATGGTTAATTACACATATGGAATTAGTTTATTGTTTAGGGGCCGTAAGTCTCCCGAGTGGCGCAGTGGTCTAAGGCACTGCATCGCAGTGCTAGCTGTGCCACTAGACTATCCTGGTTTGAATCCAGGCTCTGTTGTAGCCGGCCGTGACCGGGAGACCCATGGGGCGGCGCACAAATGGCCCAGGGTAGGGGAGGGAATGGCCGGCAGGGATGTAGCTCAGTTGGTAGAGCATGGCGTTTGCAACGCCAGGGTTGTGGGTTCGATTCCCACAGGAGGCCAGTATAATACAAAATAAATAAAAAAAACATTGTATGTACTCACTAACTGTAAGTCGCTCTGGATAAGAGCGTCTGCTAAATGACTAAAATGTAATGGAAAAACACATTGTGTCGGTCCCTTCACTTTTTCTTTTTATTCAAACCAGAACGCAAAACATTCTCACTCAACAGTGAAGTGTGTTTAACCAGCGCATCTGTGCCATATGTCATGTCTGTGAAAGGTAAAGCAAACAAATCCGAAGCCTCCTGATTATCATAACTACAGTGAGGGAAAAAAGTATTTGATCCCCTGCTGATTTTGTACGTTTGCCCACTGACAAAGACATGATCAGTCTATAATTTTAATGGTAGGTTTATTTGAACAGTGAGAGACAGAATAACAACAAAAAAATCCAGAAAAACGCATGTCAAAAATGTTATAAATTGATTTGCATTTTAATGAGGGAAATAAGTATTTGACCCCTCTGCAAAACATGACTTAGTACTTGGTGGCAAAACCCTTGTTGGCAATCACAGAGGTCAGACGTTTCTTGTAGTTGGCCACCAGGTTTGCACACATCTCAGGAGGTATTTTGTTCCACTCCTCTTTGCAGATCATCTCCAAGTCATTAAGGTTTCGAGGCTGACGTTTGGCAACTCGAACCTTCAGCTCCCTCCACAGATTTTCTATGGGATTAAGGTCTGGAGACTGGCTAGGCCACTCCAGGACCTTAATGTGCTTCTTCTTGAGCCACTCCTTTGTTGCCTTGGCCGTGTGTTTTGGGTCATTGTCATGCTGGAATACCCATCCACGACCCATTTTCAATGCCCTGGCTGAGGGAAGGAGGTTGTCCTGTCCCCTTAGCAGAAAAACACCCCCAAAGCATAATATTTCCACCTCCATGTTTGACGGTGATGATGGTGTTCTTGGGGTCATAGGCAGCATTCCTCCTCCTCCAAACACGGCGAGTTGAGTTGATCCCAAAGAGCTCGATTTTGGTCTCATCTGACCACAACACTTTCACTCAGTTCTCCTCTGAATCATTCAGATGTTCATTGGCAAACTTCAGATGGCCCTGTATATGTGCTTTCTTGAGCAGGGGGACCTTGCGGGCGCTGCAGGATTTCAGTCCTTCACGGCGTAGTGTGTTGCCAATTGTTTTCTTGGTGACTATGGTCCCAGCTGCCTTGAGATCATTGACAAGATCCTCCCGTGTAGTTCTGGGCTGATTCCTCACCGTTCTCATGATCATTGCAACTCCACGAGGTGAGATCTTGCATGGAGCCCCAGGCCGAGGGAGATTGACAGTTATTTTGTGTTTCTTCCTTTTGCGAATAATTGCACCAACTGTTGTCACCTTCTAACTAAGCTGTTTGGCGATGGTCTTGTAGCCCATTCCAGCCTTGTGTAGGTCTACAATCTTGTACCTGACATCCTTGGAGAGCTCTTTGGTCTTGGCCATGGTGGAGAGTTTGGAATCTGATTGATTGATTGCTTCTGTGGACAGGTGTCTTTTATACAGGTAACAAGGTGAGATTAGGAGCACTCCCTTCAAGAGTGTGCTCCTAATCTCAGCCCGTTACCTGTATAAAAGACACCTGGGAGCCAGAAATCTTTCTGATTGAGGGGGGGTCAAATACTTATTTCCCTCATTAAAATGCAAATCAATTTATAGCATTTTTGAAATGCGTTTTTCTGAATTTTGTTGTTGTTATTCTGTCTCTCACTGTTCAAATAAACCTACCATTAAAATGATAGACTGATCATTTCTTTGTCAGTGGGCAAACGTACAAAATCAGCAGGGGATCAAATACTTTTTTCCCTCACTGTATGATGAATGAGTGCTTTGTCACCTATATGAAACATCTGATCAGAAGGGAAAAAAGCTGGGATCTATGTAAACCCACACCCACGTCCCTTATATCTTTGAGTTTGGGCCATTGGGACCTGGCATTACAATACAGTGATGTGTCCCTACAGGCGATATGACTAAAGTACAGATTGGTTACTGCAGAAGTGTAAGTGACTAGTACTTAAAAAGGGCTATGGTGTGATTGGAGGGTCTCCTTATAGCAGAGGCCAGGCAGCAGGCAGCAGAGGTTGGTCAGAAGTGGCTTAAGCCTTTGAAAAAGTTGTGTGGTGTGAAACACTTCCTGTCAGTCTGGTCTTTCCTTCAGTCAGGAAGTGTAATAGTTATAAGTGCCCTCATGATGCAGTATGACGGGGAAGTGTTTAAAGGGCATTGGGTGAAAGTGGACTCCTGTAGCCTATGCCCTCCTCAAGCTGACCTGCTGAACCTGTCTTTGTCTCAAATCAATCAATGCAAGATTATAGAGCTGAGCAACGAATCCAATGCAAACATTACTAACGGGACGTGAGCTGTATTTGTTGGGCATAATCACCAGACCACCCCACGGAGGGCAGACAAATAAAAATGCAATTTCCTCTTCTTCATCTGTGGTATTAAGAGCAGGGGGTTGTATTGTTGTCTGAGGAGTGCCAGTGAAATGCCACTCCGTGGGCAGGCAGTTAAAACTCAGGGAGAGGAGAGGAGAGCCCAGCCTGGCCCAGTGTGGGTGAACTAACTATCACCTACTGTATGCTCATCACCCAGCCAGGCAGATCAATGTTGTGTTTGCTCTGTCTTTTCTACGTGCATGCTCACACTCCCAATGCCTCTAGAAAATAAGCCCAAGTTCACCACATCCCACCCTCTTCCCCTGTCCTCCCTGATAAACACAAGCAAGCACACACAGGTAAACAGACGCACACAATAAATACAAGCACACACACACTCCCTCCCACCCTCCCAGCCTAAGGAAAGCGGGCAGACGAGCCATGGATCCATGAATTCCTCATTACGCAATCTATCGGCTGATCAATAATTCAATTCTTCATGTCTGGATCCAATCTCACCTGCACCTCCCCTCGACCTCCCCTTAACAAGGTGGGCGTCCTTGAGCTGAGCTGGGCTTAGCAGTGTATGTGTGTCCACTGGTCAGTGTGTGTGTGTAGGTAGCCTAGCCAGTAACCAAAAGGTTTTTAAGAAATCTGTTGATGTGGCCTTGAGCAAGACACTTAACCCTAATTGCTCCTGTAAGTCACTCTGGAAAAGAGCGTCAGACTAAAATGTAAAATATGTGTCAATGTCTATGGTTGTGTATGTGTGTCCACGGTGGTGTGTGTGTGCATGCTGTCTCTTCCTCCAGACGGTTGGGGGATATCAAAGGTGTGGAGCCTGTGTAGGGGCAGCGGCAAAGTCCTCTGATTAGCAGGGCCCAGGCAGGCAGAGTGGGGAGAGTAGGAGAGGGAAGCTGGGGCTAGTTGGGGCTCACCACACCGGTCCATTCATCCCTTTCCAGCCCACACCTCAGGGCAGCGCTACCACACAACATCTAACCAGTTCCAGTCAGGGTTACAGTCATCTGATACAGACGTTTTCCAATGTCCTCAACTTTCTCTCTCTCCCAATATCCCCACTCTCCTCTCTCTCCCCTACTCTCTTCCATACTACTCACGCCCTAATCTCGCCCACCAGCCGGCTCTCCCTCTGTCCCTCTGTTGAGACGTCTGGTTTCACAGCGCATCATAGCGGGACTTGAATGGCAGTCTATGGCAGGAGCGGTGAAAACAGCCGGCAGTTTTAATTGGCTGATCTCTACAATGCGCGAGCATCGCAAGTAATGGGCTAAACGAGGAAGTGAGTTTGGGAAATCGGAAAGTATGCATCTAAGAAATAGTTTTCATATATAAACTTTATATGCCCGAACTCAGAATCAATTGGGCTCTCCAAAAACAATATGGTCGCTGTGATAGTGTCGATTTTCTTAAAGTCCCATTTAATACAGCTGGAGCAGGCTTGATCCCTCTCCCGCCTCGATTTTAACCACACCCCTTTCAACTCCCACTTTGAGGCATAGTGTTACCAGGCTCTATGCAGCAGCAATTCGAGCCTGGGGGCAAGGTAACACATGCCCTAATCAGCTGTCTACTACCAGACCTGTTTTTATCCCCCTCACTGTCTTATCAAAAGATACACTAAGTTTCACTCCCACTGTGAGTCTTTCTCCTATATCAAACCACACTGCCCGGTCTGCTAGCAGTCTACTTCCTCATTTGTGACTCTTTCAGGACGTTATCAAAGGCCTTGAGATGACTAGGATCCCTAGCCCTCTTCCAGCCAAGGAGAAACCCTGAGACATGACAGGGAGGCTGGATTGTGGCTTTAGACTGGACAGTCTCCTCTTGTTCCCATTGCCGGGTTCTTTACTCTATGTCCCCTGTGTGTCTCTCGCTTTAAAAAGCCACGGCGCCTAGATAAAACAATGACAGTTAACTTCTCTTCCTACTGATAACCACACTTTATCTAAAAGTAGGCAGCACTCTCATTCTATTCACCCTCTCTGCCTCTCTCTCTCTTTCTCTCCTGGAATGCGAGGAGGCTGTATTGTATGTAATCAGTAGAGGTGAGCTGGGTTTTTTTCTCTACTTTCCCGGCTGGGCCCAGTGTAGAGGAGTGATTGCAGTGGGGCTGCCTGCCTGCCTACCTTGCTGCCTGGTGTTTATCTGCTGACTGTCACCTCCATTAAGCATGCTGTCTTCACCAGCCTGTCTCCCCTCTCCTCTCCTGGCCGTGCCTGGGCTCAGCTCTGCTCTCACAGAAATGCTTGCCCACAACTACAAGAGAGATTTCAGAGGAGGATTTTGGTCATTTCTGTGGCTTATTTTCTTAAACTGTTGGGTTTTTGTTGAGTGTGTGGAAGTTGTTGACTCTTGTGTTTTTGTTGATTGTGTTGAAGTTGTTGACTCTTGTGTTTTTGTTGAGTGTGTGGAAGTTGTTGACTTGTGTTTTTGTTGAGTGTGTGGAAGTTGTTGACTCGTGTTTTTGTTGAGTGTGTGGAAGTTGTTGACTCATGTGTTTTTGTTGAGTTTCTGGTAGTTGTTGACTTGGGTTTTTGATGAGTCTGGAAGTTGTTGACTCTTGTGTTTTTGTTTAGTGTGTGGAAGTTGTTGACTTGTGTTTTTGTTGCGTGTGTTGAAGTTGTTGACTCTTGTGTTTTTGTTTAGTGTGTGGAAGTTGTTGAGTGTGTGGAAGTTGTTGACTCTTGTGTTTTTGTTGTGTGTGTGGAAGTTGTTGAGTTTGTGGAAGTTGTTGACTCTTGTGTTTTTGTTGAGTGTGTGGAAGTTTTTGTGGTATTGTCTCTGTTAGTGTAACTTTTCTACAAACATTTCTTGGGGAAAGAGAGATGAAATCACTAGAGCCTACATTAAACTCTTCCTCTCCTTTGTGGGAAATGTTTCCTCTGTTGCTCAGAAAGCAAATGAGTGTGTTCAGATTGAGGATAGTCTTGTATGCAAAGTAGGTTCATGCTGTTTTGTGTTTGTTCACACATTTTGTTAATCTTCCCTGGACAATGTATATTAGTGCCTAAAATACAGGTTCACAGGAATAGTAGCGACTGTTTTATAAGTGTAGCAACAGCCTTCTAAAGGGCACTTCAGTGCCTCCAGTTTTCGAGGTCTGTTTAGTGGAATAATTAGCTCTTTAATTAACAAAATCAGTTTGGAATATTAGAGCCCTCTTTATCTGCAGTCATGTCACACACAGAAACACAATTATGACTGATTGTGGGCTGCAATTGTCAACTGGCTCATAATCATTTCTTACTTTTGGCTTATAAATCACGCTATTTCCCCATTAGCCCTCCCCAACACACTACACCCCCCTTCTTGTTCCCCCCTGTTACTGTTTTTATTAATGAGTGGCGTTGAGACCCACAACATGGGTTTGGAGTGCTGTTGGTGTATTGAACAGCCGGTTCCTGGTCTATGTTGCTGTGAAAGAGCCCCAGGGGCTTCGTATCAGTCTCTATCATTAATCCAAGATGGCGTAGCAGTGCGGTCGTGTACTATGTGTGTGTCCGTGTAAATAGCCTGTTTTTTGTATTTTTTTTCTATTTTTCGTACATATTTCTCTATCCTACTTTTCATCCTTCTAGTAAATATACTTTCCTGCAACCTGCCTCACTCAATGTGGAACGGATTCTATTATTGACTTACCTTTTATCTAGAATCTACAGTTGAAACTAGTTAGCCAGCTAACTAGCTACTTGCTATTAGCTACCGTTAGCGGTTTTCACCCAGAACATCGGATTTTCTGCCGGAATAACTGAATCACTGGACATTAACACCGGATCGCAAATAGCTAGCCGCAACCGAATGGATGTTGCTGTTGGCTAATCACCACTGCCCCCGAAGCAAGCACCAGTTAGCCTTGAGCTAGCCTTGAGCCAGGCCCATATCCCGGCTATCTACCTCTCTGTCTACCGGACGGGAGTGCCAGCTAACTAGCTACTTGCTATTAGCCACCGTTAGCGTTTTTTCACCATTGTCCGTGGCCTGCACTACCTACCAGCCAGCTCTAGCCTGGACTGTTATCGGCCAGTCTGCACTGTCTGCACAGCGCATTATCGACCCAGAACATATCGTTTTGTCTGCCGGAATCACTGAATCACTGGACCTTTAACTCCGGATCATCGCAAAAAGCTAGCTGCAACCAAATGGATGTTGTTGTTGGCTAATCAGCCTTGAGCTAGCCTCGAATCAGGCCCATCTCCCGGCTAGCTACCTCTCTGTCAACCGGACGGGACCTCCTAGAGTCAACACAGAGCCCCGCCGATCCATCACGACTGGTCTGCCGACGTAATCGTCTGTGGTTTCAACAGGCTTCCCGTTGCGACGACCACGAAGATCCATCTGCTAGCCCCGGCCTGCTAGCACACGCAAACAACAGCCGTGCTTCCTGCTAGCCAGTGCTGTAGCACCAATTCGAACTGCTCTCGGACTCACATATTGCTGTTCACTGGACCTTATGATCACTCAGCTGCACAGCTGATGCCTGCTGGACTGTTCCTTTACACGGTACCCTGTCCTGTTTATCTGTTTAGCCACAGCCCAAACTTTCATCGCCATTACCAGTTGTTGTCTTAGCTCTCTCGAATAACACCTGTGATTGCTTTATGCCTCTCTCCCATGTCAATATGCCTTGCCTATTGCTGTTCCAGTTAGTTCTTATTATACAATTTCACTGTAAAGCACCAAGTCCCTCTCAAACTGCCTCAAATAGCTCCTTTGTTCCATCCCCCATACACGCGGAGACCGGCTCAATCGGTGCCTCCAGTGATGCTATCTCTTTCATTGTTACCCAACGCTTAGGTTTACCTCCACTGTACTCATATGCTTCCATATCCTTGTCTGTACATAATGCCCTGAATCTATTCTACAACGCCCGGAAATCTGCCCCCTTTACTCTCTGTACCCAACGCACTAGAAGACCAGTTCTTAAAGCCTTTAGCCGTATCCTTATTCTAGTCCTCCTCTGTTCCTCTGGTGAGGTAGAGGTTAACCCAGGCCCTGCAGCCCCCAGTATCACTCCTACTCCCCAGGAGCTATCATTTGTTGACTTCTGTAACTAAAAAAGCATAGGCTTTTTGCATGTTAACATCAGAAGCCTTCTCCCTAAGTTTGAGTTATTCATTGCGTTAGCACACTCTGCCAACCCTGATGTTCTAGCAGTGTCTGAATCCTGGCTTAGGAAGGCCACCAAAAATTCAGAAATTTCCATCACCAACTACAACATTTTCCATCTAGATAGGACTGCCAAAGGGGGTGGAGTTGCAATCTACTGTAGAGATAGCCTGCAAAGCTCTATCATACTATCCAGGTCTGTGCCCAAACAGTTTGAGCTCTTACTTCTAAAAATCCACCTTTCCAGAAATAAGTCTCTCACCATTGCCGCTTGCTACAGACCCCCCTTAGCCCCCAGCTGTGCCCTGGACACCATGTGAATTGATTGCCCCCCATCTATCCTCAGAGTTCGTACTGCTTGGTGACCTAAACTGGGATATGCTTAACACGCCAGCCATCCTACAATCCAAACTAGATGCCCTCAATCTCACACAAATTATCAAGGAACCTACCAGGTACAACCCTAAATCCGTAAACATGGGCACCCTTATAGATATCATCCTAACTTACCCTCTAAATTCACCTCCGCTGTCTTCAACAAGGATCTCAGCGATTACTGCCTTATTGCCTGCGTCCGTAACGCGTCCGCGGTCAAACGACCACCCCTCATCACTGTCAAACGCTCCCTAAAACACTTTAGCGAGCAGGCCTTCCTAATTGACCTGGCCCAGGTATCCTGGATGGATATCGATCTCATTCCGTCAGTAGAGGATGCCTGGATGTTCTTTAAAAGTGCTTTCCTCTCAATCTTAAATAAGCATGCCCCATTCAAAAAATTCAGAACTAAGAACAGATATAGCCCCTGGTTCTCCTCAGACTTGACTGCCCTTGACCAGCACAAAAACGTCCTGTGGCGTACTGCATTAGCATCGAATAGCCCCCGCGATATGCAACTTTTCAGGGAAGTTAGGAACCAATATACACAAGCAGTTAGGAAAGCAAAGGCTAGCTTTTTCAAACAGAAATGTACATCCTGTAGCACTAACTCCAAAAAGTTTTGGGACACTGTAAAGTCCATGGAGAATAAGAGCACCTCCTCCCAGCTGCCCACTGCACTGAGGCTAGGAAACACTATCACCACCGATAAATCTACAATAATCGAGAATTTCAACAAGCATTTTGCTACGGCTGGCCATGCTTTCCACCTGGCTACCCCTACCCCGATCACCAGCTCTGCACCCTCCGCTGCAACTTGCCCATGCCCCCCCGCTTCTCCTTCACACAAATTCAGACAGCTGATGTTCTGAAAGAGCTGCAAAATCTGGACCCCTACAAATCATCTGGGCTAGACAATCTGGACCCTTTCTTTCTAAAATTAGCCGCCGAAATTGTTGCAACCCCTATTACTAGCCTGTTCAACCTCTCTTTCTTAACGTCTGAGATCCCCAGAGATTGGAAAGCTGCCGCGGTCATCCCCCTCTTCAAAGGGGGTGACACTCTAGATCCAAACAGTTACAGACCTATATCCATCCTGCCCTGCCTTTTGAAAGTTTTTGAAAGCCAAGTTAACAAACAGATCACCGACCATTTTGAATCACACTGTACCTTCTCCGCTATGCAATCCGGTTTCCGAGCTGGTCATTGGTGCACCTCAGCCACGCTCATGGTCCTAAACGATATTATAACCACGATCGATAATAGACAGTACTGTGCAGCTGTCTTCATCGACCTGGCCAAGGCTTTCGACTCTGTCAACCACCACATTCTTATTGGCAGACTAAATAGCCTTGGTTTCTCAAATGACTGCCTCGCCTGGTTCACCAACTACTTCTCAGATAGAGTTCAATGTGTCAAATCGGAGGGCCTGTTGTCTGGACCTATGGCAGTCTCTATGGGAGTGCCACAGGGTTCAATTCTTGGGCCGACTCTTTTCTCTGTGTATATCAATGATGTCGCTCTTGCTGCTGGTGATTCTCAGATCCACCTCTACGCAGACGACACCATTTTGTTTACATCTGGCCCTTCATTGGACACTGTGTTAACAAACCTCCAAACGAGCTTCAATGCCATACAACACTCCTTCCGTAGCCTCCAACTGCTCTTAAACACAAGTAAAACTAAATGCATGCTTTTCAATCGAACGCTGCTGGCACCCGCCCACCCGACTAGAATCACTACTCTCGACGGGTCTGACCTAGAGTATGTGGACAACTACAAATACCTAGGTGTCTGGTTAGACTGTAAACTCTCCTTCCAGACTCACATTAAGCATCTCCAATCCAAAGTTAAATTCAGAATCGGCTTCCTATTTCGCAACAAAGCCTCCTTCACTCATGCTGCCAAACATGCCCTCGTAAAACTGACTATTCTACCGATCCTTGACTTTGGCGATGTCATTTACAAAATTGCCTCCAACACTCTACTCAGCAAATTGGATGTAGTCTATCACAGTGCCATCCGTTTTGTCACCAAAGCCCCATATACTACCCACCACTGTGACCTGTACGCTCTTGTTGGCTGGTCCTCACTACATATTCGTCGCCAAACCCACTGGCTCCAGGCCATCTATAAATCACTGCTAGGCAAATCCCCGCCTTATCTTAGCTCATTGGTCACCATAGCAACACCCACCCGTAGTATGCGCTCCAGCAGGTATATCTCACTGGTCATCCCCAAAGCCAACACCTCCTTTGGCTGCCATTCCTTCCAGTTCTCTGCTGCCAATGACTGGAACGAACTGCAAAAATCTCTGAAGCTGGAGACTCTTATCTCCCGCACTAACTTTAAGCATCAGTTGTCAGAGCACCTTACCGATCACTGCACCTGTACACAGCCCATCTGAAATTAGTCCACCCAACTACCTCATCCCCATATTGTTATTTATTTTGCTCATTTGCACCCCAGTATCTCTATTTGCACATCATCTCTTGCACATCTATCATTCCAGTTTTAATACTAATTGTAATTATTTTGCACTATGGCCTATTTATTGCCTTACCTCCATAACTTGCTACATTTGCACACACTGTATATATATTTTCTATTTTCTGTTGTATTTTTGACTTTATGTTTTGTTTTACCCCATATGTAACACTGTGTTGTTGTTTTTATCGCACTGCTTTGCTTTATCTTGGCCAGGTCGCAGTTGTAAATGAAAACTTGTTCTCAACTGGCTTACCTGGTTAAATAAAATCAGTCAGTTAGTCCCTCTCAGTCTCATCCCAGTCCAGACACGCTCTGACTGACTCTGGAATGACAAAAATCGAGTAGGCCCTGGCATCTAAACACACACACATACTCAGCTCTCATGTGTATCCCAGAGTGTGGGCTGTGGTAATGATACGGTTCATCTAGCACTCTCTCAGCAGAGTTCAGACGCGTTAGATCCGTTTCACAGCCCTGTGTGTGTGACAGATAGAGAGAGAGAGCTCTTACCTGGAGGTGTGCAATCAACCCACATTGTGAGACACTGTGATCTCATAGTGCCACAAGCAGAATCACTCTTCATTTGAAAAAGGATTAGCTTGTTTTGTGTTAGCTTCATCTCATACCAGCCTGACTATTGAATGTTATAGAACATTCACAATCATGACATTTTCATGTTCTATCTTTGGGAGAATGACTCACCCTCTCCAACATTCTGGAACTGGCGTCTGGTTGGATGCCAATTATTATTGCATTGTTTACATTGGTCGTCCAGAGTGGGAATGGTTGCAGAGGAACCAATTACAGAGGTAGACTTGCTCACAGAGCGTAGCGTGGCCGGCGGTTTGATGGCCATTGACTGAGCTATAGTCACAGCTAGGTTGTTATTGTTGGTGCGGGGCGACTCTTGGCATGTGCCATAAGGCCAGCACGGTTGGTTGTCCTCCCAAACCGGTTGAAGGCTTTTCAGAGCAGGCAGAGCGCACTGCTCCAGGGTGGGAACTGCTGCTCCATACAGAAGCACTGACAGCCGGGGAGTTACGAGCCACGAGACTCTCGTAATACAACCTATGAATAAAACGTGTTCTGAAAAAAAATCACAGACTTAAAGCCCAATGTGAACATTTTCACATAATTTGGATGGTAATCAGTGTAAATTATATTTATCTTAATTAGGTCTGACCCCATAGTTGACTGGTTGATTGTTTGGTCGATAGGCTGTTGGTCGACCAATATTTTTTTTGTAGAGCAGTGGCAAATATATACAAAGAATTTATGGCACATGAGACACCTGTCTGATTGACGCCTGTCTGAGTGGACTAATCCATTGCGGAGGCCGCGGGGATGGCACACCAGTATCACCAGTACTACATTTACCCTTAATTACCATCATTTATCATCTACAATGTTTGTTTGGTTACTGTAATTTCTGTTAATGCATTCAATATATTATTACTTTTACAGTTCTCATTGTCGAAGTGGACATGTTGTTTGCAGAGCGCACAACCTAGGCTACACTTGTGAGAAAAAAGAGTTTCATTCCATTTATGAGTTGTCAATTTATTCATTGTCTTTTGTTTGGAGCACTCCTGTCAATCTTGAGTAAGGACACGCACCTGATTACGCATAGAAGTAGGCCTAGGCTACCTCATCTGCGCACAAATGTAGGCCTATAACTGTGCCCATTTGGGGATCTGATACTATTTCTGATTGTCTCAACTCAACTCACTATCACTGTGGAGCTTCTCAAAGTAATTTTTTCTTTGCCTCAAAAAGGAAGTAAATAAAGTCTGTTTTTACATCCATTGAGAATGACAATAGTTCCTCAATATAGCCTATTTGAAAATCTTTCCAGCTCTCTCCCTTTCGATAACCACTCAGCATGAAAGGGGATAAAAATGTCATGCTCTGATCCGGTGGAAACGACATAAAATAGGCCTACATGATTACTTCTTATCCCTTGCGCAAATAGCCTACAGCTGTGTCTGTCTGTCCGGAGCTCACTGGCTCAGGAAACAGTGGGGGCCAAGAATATTTTATACAATGTTGCAAGTTTGCTAGCACCAGCTTTGAGCCGGACCAAGTTAATAGTTGATACAATGTTTATCAAGTTCCTTGCAGACAGGCCATGCTTAGCCAATGTGATTAATAGGATATTTATTTTTATCAGGATATTTTCCACCTGCGGGCTGCAATGTTTTTATTTGTTGGCTTTATGTAGGCTATTTTTACATATTGGCAATGGCAATAGAAGTTACTTTTAGATTTGTATCGTTTTAATTTTAGATATAATTTTGATTAACCACATGACATTGATTTTGAGATATGAAGACTTTATTATAAATGAAACTGTTCCATGAAAATGTGCATATGAAAATCATAACTGGCATGCAGATCAGTGGAAATGGTATGATAAATTGGCACTCCAAGTGGAAAAGGTTGACGACCGCTGGTGTAGCCTATTACTGGCAATTTCAGGAGTGTAATGGCAGAATCTGCGAAAGCCAGCAGCAGCGGGCAGCGGGAGGAGGAGGGTCGGGTCGGGAACAGGTTTTTTTCTTCTGGTTAGGCTATATTGTTCTCTGGCTCCCTCTTTAGTAATTTGTGTGTCTTTCTTTTTTAATCGTAGTGCTTAAAGCATCAGACAAGCTCAGTAGCCTACATATAGTTGATTTTATTCAAACATAGGGTATGTTTATATATGAAAAAATACCTGTTTTAACAGGTAATGGAACAGACGACTCTCGGTCAACCAAGATTTTTTTTTGGTCGGGGACAGCCCTAATCTTAATGTGATAAACCGCCTATTGGGATCTGAATAATCAAATTCATTCTGGAACATAAGGATAGTTGTCCTGTGGTATGAGTTATGACTAGAAATTAAAACTCCAACACACTAGTGATCTTGATGCTCCACAAACCGTATTTAACCAATGTTTTGCTCTCATTAGACCTTCATCAGAGTTTTTCCAGAGTTGTGAAGGTTCTTTCTCTCTGAGGAGAGTTGTGAAGATTCCTCCTCCCTGTCTGAGGAGAGATGTGAAGGTTCCTCCTCCCTGTCTGAGGAGAGTTGTGAAGGTTCCTTCTCTCTGAGTAGAGTTGTGAAAGTTCCTTCTCTCTGAGGAGAGTTGTGAAAGTTCCTTCTCTCTGAGGAGAGTTGTGAAGGTTCCTTCCCTCTGAGGAGAGTTGTGAAGGTTCCTTCCCTCTGAGGAGAGTTGTGAAATTTCCTCCTCCTTGTCTGAGGAGAATCAGTGTCGCAATGTCACTGATCATGTGACTGAGTCCTATAGATGATGTGGATCTTATATTACAATTTTTTCATTTTTCATTATTATTTTTAACTGCATCATTGGGAAGGGCTCGTAAGCAAGCATTTCACGGTAAAGTCTACACCAGTTGTATTCGCCGCATGTGACAAATAAAAATTGAATTGATGTGGTTAGGGACCATTACAGTCAGTGGTCTCTGTCTGTTTACCCTATGTGCTGGGAGTACTGATGGCGCAAGGCAAGTGTTCACTTAAGTATGTTGTCTTGTCCTTGAGTATTAACCAACCCACATACTACACTATATAAACAAAAGTATGTGGACACCCCTTCAAATTAGTGGATTCGGCTGTTTCAGCCCCACCCGTTGCTGACAGGTGTATAAAATTGAGCACACCGCCATGCAATCTCCATAGACAAACACTGGCAGTAGAATGGCCTTTCTGAAGAGCTCAGTGACTTTCAATGTGGCACCATCATAAGATGCCACCTTTCCAACAAGTCAACTGTAAGTGCTGTTAATGTGAAGTGGAAATGTCTAGGAGCAACAACTGCTCAGCCGCAAATTGGTAGGCCACACAAGCTCACAGAAAGGGAACACCGAGTGCAGAAGCGCGTAAAAATGTCCTCGGTTGCAACACTCACTACCGAGTTCCAAACTGCCTCTGGAAGCAACAACAGCACAAGAACTGTTCGTTCGGGAGCATCATGAAATGGGTTTCCATGGCCGAGAAGCCGCGCACAAGCCTAAGATCACCATGCGCAATGCCAAGCGTCGGCTGAAGTGGTGTAAAACTCGTCGCCATTGGACTCTGGAGCAGTGTAAACGCGTTCTCTGGAGTGATGAATCATGCTTCACCATCTGGCAGTCCGACGGACGAATCTGGGTTTTGCGGATGCCAGGAGAACGCTACCTGCCTAAGATCACCATGCCACAGTGCCAACTGTAAAGTTTAGTTTGAGGAGGAATAATGGTCTGGGGCTGTTGTTCATTGTTCGGGCTAGGCCCCTTAGTTCCAGTGAAGGGAAATCTTAACGCTACAGCATGCAATGACATTCTAGACAATTCTGTGCTTCCAACTTTGTGGCAACAGTTTGGGGAAGGCCCTTTCTTGTTTCAGCATGACAATGCCCCCCGTGCACAAAGCAAGGTCCATACAGAAATGGTTTTTCGAGATTGGTATGGAAGAACTTGACTGGCCTGCACAGAGCCCTGTCCTCAACCCCATTGAACACCTTTGGGATGAATTGGAACGCTGACTGCGAGCCAGGCCTAATCGCCCAACATCAGTGCCCAACCTCACTAATGCTCTTGTGGCTGAATTGAAGCAAGTCCCCACAGCAATGTTCCAACATCTAGTGGACATCCTTGAAGTGTGGAGGCTGTTATAGCAGCAAAGGGGGGACCAACACCATATTAATGCCCATGATTTTGGAATGAGATGTTCAACAAGCAGGTGTCCACATACTTTTGGTCATGTAGTGTATCATGCATTTCAAGGGAAGCATTTGTTGTCTGATTTTCTCGTCCGTATGTACGGTAACATTCCTCAATAATATCGGGCCGCGGGTCCTAATCAGGCAACTAAGGAATGCGAGTCAGTGATTTTCCCCGAAGTCCCGCCACTTCGACCGTGGATAAAAAAAATATTTGCATGCATGCTTGCTCTCGGCCCTTCAGTTTGTTAGGTCTGACTATATCCAATCAGAGAGGCTGCGTTGGTTATCTGAGAAGTTGAATGAAACAGCTTCCCAGCTCTCCTAGAGCTTTCCTATAGCCTCTCTTAGCCTGGCTCACGTAAAGTCCTCCTTGGTCTTTGAGAATGTCATGTCATGTTCCTCCTGCCGTGTCAGACAGACATTTGCTGTGTCCCAAATGGCACCCTAGTCCCTTTTTAGTGCATTACGTTCGACCAGGGTCCATAGGGCTCTGGTTAAAATTAGTGCACTATATAGGGACTAGTGTGCCATTTTGGACGCAGACAGTCTCTCCACTCTAATAGCCCCTGGCCTTGATCCAGTGTTATCCCTGTCTGAACCTAGCTGCCTGGGCCAGGGGCCACAGAGAACAAGCAGTCTTACCTGGATCAGCCTAGCACACAGCCAGCTGCACAACCAGCCTCCACAATGTGTAAAGCATTTTGGGATTACACTACGAGCTGTTTTCAAAGGGCCATGGCCAGAAACAGTCAGCTCAGCTCACTCAGCTGGCACTTGTACTAATGTAGCACCAGAGCTTTCTGAGGAAAGCCTTTAGCCACAGAGGGGCTTTCACTTCACAAACTAACCACATGGAAATGGCTTTTCCTCCTGTCCCTGTTCTGGCTCAGCTCGCCCTTGACACAGGACTGTTTTTGAGATCAAGCATACGTACTACGACCTTGACAGCAGCGCCTGCCGCCAGTGTAGCGCCTTTATCTGTGATGTCACCCGCTTCCTACTTCATGTCCATGGCTCTCCATGACTAGTCACCAGTCCCCTTGACCCGCGTCACTGTGATATCACTGTCATATGGGCTAATCCGTTTGTTCAAAGGGCATTAACCTATTAGGGATGGATGGGTGCTTTGTCATCCAGCCCTGGTTAGTCAGTCCGCTGAGTGTGTGTGTCTGTGTGCTGTAATCACGGCCGGTGAGTCTATGTGTGTGTACACTATGTGTGTGTGTATAGCTAAATGAAGATAAAAACAAGAGTGAACGAGCCTCAGGCCCCACCACATTACCACTATCCAATCTCATCTCTAGTAAGCAGAGTTCATAGACCAGGCTATACTTCACACCATCAGTTTCTGTGTTGCTGAACGTTTGCTGCTCATGGGTTGGAAATGGAGCTGTGGATATAAAACAAACTGTTCCCGCTAATTGTTCATGGTGAGTGGAGAGATGAGTGAGGAGGAGGAAGAGATGTCAAGCCCTCTATTCTATTGTACAGCTACAGTCTCTCATACAATTTCAGTGAAGTGACAGAACAAAAGGAGGTGTGAATGATTCATTAATTGATTAATGTGAATTATTAATTGGTTGCTGTTAGCAGTAACCGTCATCATCATCATCATCACCTGCTCTCAAAAGGTAGTGTATAAAAAAGAAGGATTTGAACAAAAATGTGCCAAGAGCGAGTTGATGCCAAGAGACTGTTGTTTGTTTTTACCTGAGCTAGTTGGGCCAAGACATAGTTAGCGGCCGGTGTGTGTTTGCGTGCGGTAAATGCGGCCAGTGTGTGCGTGCGTGAGTGTGTGTGCGTGCGTTGCATTGCGCTGCCTAGACACATCTGCCGTTGGTTGGTTCTTTAATTAGTTTTGCCTGGCGTAGGGTCTGCTGTGAAATCTCTGGTGTTTAATAATAACAGCCAGACAACGGGCATTCATCCACCTCTAAATGCAGCAGAGGAGAGGACACTTGTTTAACCAAACGCCCTAACACCATTATACACTCTTAGAAAAAAGGTTCTTTGGCTGTCCCCATAGGAGAACCCTTTTTGGTTCCAGGTAGAACCGTCTGTGGAAAGGGTTCTACATGGAACCCAAAAGAGTTCTACCTGGAACCAAAAAGGGTTCTTCAACGGGTTCTCCTGTGGGGACAGCTGAAGAACCCTTTTAGGTTCTAGATAGCACTTTTTTTTCTTCTAAGAGTGTAGACTGAGCATTTTGTTTCCAAACATGGGCCAGAGAAACTCTTCCACACTGAGGTGTGCTCAAACAGGAATACTGTCAGATTCTGGCTTCTTCTTCTCAGCCTTGCCATACTCTCTCCTTTTCTCCTCTTCTTTCTCGTCCGTCAAGGTATAAATATGTGATGCATCCGACCCAAATTCCCACACTCTCTGTGAGTACAGAGAGTGTGGGAATGGCACCCTAAACCCTACGTAGTGCACTACTTTTGACCAGGGCCCATAGGGCTCTGGTCAAAAGTAGAACACTATGTAGGTAATAGAGTGCTATTTGGGATACATACAAGCCTTTCTTTCCTGGATGTCGTCCCTGATCTGTTTCATCAGATCAATCTCAGTGAAAACCTTCCCAGGGAGAGTTTTCACTGACTCCTCTCCTCGGTTGTCTTCTCAATCAGAATCAATAACAGCCCTACCGAGGGAGGCCAATCAGAATCAGTAACAGCCCTACGGAGGGAGGCCAATCAAAATCACTAACAGACCTACGGAGGGAGGCCAATCAGAATCAGTAACAGACCTACGGAGGGAGGCCAATCAGAATCAGTAACAGACCTACGGAGGGAGGCCAATCAGAATCAGTAACAGACCTACGGAGGGAGGCTTCACAGTCTCCCCTGACAAGACCGGTTTATAATCGGGCCACAGATTTCTGCTGCTGATCCGATATGAGCCGACAGACACCCTCTCCCTCCCTCCTCCTATTCTCTATCCCTCCATCCCTATAGGTCTGTGGCTGTTACCTGACGAGGCTCATTTGTCAACCTCCCCCTTCCTTCCCCGTCTCTCTCAGCCCAGCCACCTGACTCCCCCGTCCGTCTCTGCATCAGTGCCATCGGAGCAGAAGACGCTGGCTGCCATGTGGCTGAGTCTGGAGAGAGAGGCTGAGTTGAACTGAACTGAGTTGAGCTGAACAGGATTCAGGATTATTGTTGCCTTAGGGGCCCTGTCATGTCTCACCAACACCCTGTCCACCCCCTCCTCTCGATCTGTCCATACTCCCCCGATGGCATGGCTCCTGTGACAGTCTCACCCCAGGCTCACCCCACCACAGCCCAGCCCACAGACAGCATTCTCTAATGGGAATCTTTACTCCAGCTGTTGCCCTTTGCGTGTCGGGTCTTAAAAGCATGTAAACCTGTAGTAAGCATAGCCTCAGGCCTCATTGTGCAAGCTAAAGGAATGCTTAGGCTGTTTGTGTGTGTTAACCAGATTCCCTATCCAGTACTGTAGCACAGCAGACTGTCTGCACTCAGCACGCTTAGCACAATGCTAACCGTCCATATCCCTTACCCCCCCTTACTGGCCATATCCCTCATCTAATTCCATAACAAGTTCCTATTTCAGTGGAGGAGATTGCAGAGATTTGGGGAGGCTTGATCAGATGAAATACAAGGCTGCTGAAAGAATAGCTCTCTGCCAATATCCCATTTGTGTTCTCATTCTTGCCTGAAATTCCTCTTGTTTTTTCCCCATCCCTTTGTTTGCTCTGCCTTTCCAGTTGGTATCTGGCCGGCGATTGATAAGCACGAATCCCTGACAATCCTTGGCGAGCGAGAGCACCGGCGATGGTGGCCGTGTGTTGTGTTTGTGTCTGCATGTGTACTTGTGTGTGTGTGTGCGTGTCTGTCTGTGTCTGGACCGGTTTGGGAGAGGAGATGGGATGCAGCTCCTGTCATTGTTTATCTACCTTGCTACTTCCAGATGGCGCTCAGCATAAAGAATCCACTTCCTGACACGCTCCCTTTCTCTTTCCCCTCGTTACCATCTCTCCCTCTCTCTTTCCCCTGGCTCTTTAAAAAAAAATGTATTTCACCTTTATTTAACCAGGTAAGCCAGATGAGAACAAGTTCTCATTTACAACTGCGACCTGGCCAAGATAAAGCAAAGCAGTGCGATAAAAACAACAACACAGAGTTACATATGGGGTAAAAAACATAAAGTCAAAAGATACAACAGAAAATATATATACAGTGTGTGCAAATGTAGCAAGTTATGGAGGTAAGGCAATAAATAGGCTATAGTGCAAAATAATTACAATTAGTATTAACACTGGAATGCTAGATGTGCAAGAGATTATGTGCAAATAGAGACTCTCAGGAGTATGGATTGTTATCAGGGCCAGAACACAAGACGAGGTACAGATTGGGATTAGGTGAATTACGGAATGTGTTTGTGTGAGTGAATGAGAGGGAGAGTGTGTCTTTTATGCATGTAACTGCCACACTTTGTGTGGGTGTATGAATGGTTGTGAATGTGTGGGCATTTGTGTGTCTCTGCACACATCTGTTTATGTACTCTTCGTGTGTGTGTATGTGTGTGTGTGTGAGAGAGAGCACTAAGCACTGCCACATTCTTTTCGAGGTCAATGGATCACAAAATCTCGTCTTGCGCTCCAATCGAGTTGCGTGGTTCGTCCTTTGGCTGGGATTGATGGACAGTCAATTCCAGAGCGGGAGATAATCACACGGTGTCAGCCGCCACCGATCCAAACTCTTATCTGGCTCTCCCTCTGCCAGCACATCGTAAATGACCACAGGGACTAGCAGCATTGTTCTGTTGTCCCTCTTCTACGTCCCTCTCTCCTCCGTCCTCCAGGGAAGTTGTGTTTGTGCTGAAAACAGACACTATGGTACTGTCAGTGAATGTTCCCTCCATATGTTTTTAAATGAATACCATTAGGAT
Source organism: Coregonus clupeaformis (assembly GCF_020615455.1). NCBI lineage: Eukaryota > Metazoa > Chordata > Actinopteri > Salmoniformes > Salmonidae > Coregonus > Coregonus clupeaformis. Next base: position 40,295,492 of record NC_059217.1, read on the forward strand.
AATTAGGTACCTTTCTCTCCTCTCTCTGCATGCCTTTTAGTGATACAGTATTATATTGTTGAACCTAGACAGTGGTGTACTAACACACAGTGGGCCTTGTTAAAGCATCTCTTTTGTTTCTGGGCTTGGCTGATGATGTCTGATGGACTCTGTCTGAGGAGGTTATATTGTTCCTCAGTGAGGACTGGGCTAATTGTGTCCTAATGGGGGCTGTTAGCCTGTTACTGTAAGAGACGAGTGGTAAAAGCCGTCAGTCTCTGGGCTCAGCCACATTAACCGCTTCCTGTATGGCTGATTATCCTGTCTGGGTAATGTACCCAGCTACCCGCCGCCGTGCAAATGGAGGAACCTGCTGCTGGACTCTCAAATAACAACTCTTTATTTTTATTTTTATATATTATTTTTAGGGGGTATAACAACTCTTTACAGTAGACAGACAGACGGCAGACACATGCACGCATGCAAACACACACACACACACACACACACACACACACAATCACACACCCTCAGACAGACAGACGGACAGTAGACACACGTGCACACATGTACAGTACACACTTAAACACACACACTCTCCAATAGACAGACAAACAGACAGACGGTAGACACGCACACATGCAAACACACAAACACCACACACAGAGCACATTCTGGAGAGCCAATTCAGTGAGGAGAGAGTAGCATGGTGGTGGGCCAATTATATCAGATTAGATCCTATATAAATCCTCTCCCCACTGGTTGAACATACAGAGGATGGTTGGAATGATCTCTCCTATTCTAGCCTTGAAGTCAAGTATAGGGCAATTCCATGTTGCGCTGAGACTCCGATTATTTATTTAAAATTAGGGCTGTCAAAGTTAACGCGTTAATGCCTTACATTTGTTCTGCATATTTTTTACAACATTAACACATTTTCTTAGTTTGACCCCCTGAACCATTCATAGTTCAAATTCAAGCCCCTGCAGCTGATGTGCTAGTTTGACAACCACTTTACTAGCTAGCTACTTGTATGACTGAATGATGGAGAATGCTAGTAAGGGGCTTTTAAATGGCAAATTCAATTTCAAATCCCTCCCAGATGGTTCTCTGGATAAAAGCAAAGTAATTTGCATCTACTGCAAGGCTGAATTTGATCATCACTGAAGTACACAGAGTCTTCGTTATCATTTACAAGCGAAACACACCGTTGACGCTGGCACAAGTAACGTTACTATTAGCAATGGAGGACATCTTCGGCAGGCTAAGCTAGAAGAGTGTGCACGCGCGAGGCCTATGGACAAGTCGAAGAGCAGCCAAGTGGCTAGCTACAGCTTGCAGGCCAGTCCACATTGTGGAGGACGAATGCTTGAGGAATATCATTAGGCTCGCATCGAATGACTCAACGTATGAGTTACCCTCGAGAGCCACCATCGTTACAAGAATACATGAGCTGTATGAAAGCGAGAGGGCTACGAAAGCGGAGGAGTTTAAACATGCTGTTTCTCTCACGGGAGACCACTGGACTTTGGTGAGTAACCACAACTACCTTGGGGTTACTGTGCACCATGTCGATGAAAACTGGAAACTGCATTCACACACTCTGGCCGTAGTGAAGACAGAAGAAAAGCACTATGATGAAACGTGCGCCGAGCATTTAATGGATGTAGCAAAGCAGTGGAACATTGAAAACAAAGTTACCACACTTTGCACAGAACATGATTGCAGCTGCGAGACATCTGCCTTTTGAACACCTGCCCTGCACCGCGCACAGTCTCCAAAGGTCCATCACAGTGTCCCTACAGAACAGCGGGTTCGACAATGCCCTAGCCATTTCTTTTTTTTTTTTTTTTTTTTTTTTTTTTAAAGGTTAAATCAAATGAACAGTTTAATGCAAAAGCTCCAGTCCAGTGTGCTCATAAATGTTACTACAGCTTCTATGGGACGTTTGCATGTTATCAGTATGTCAAGGCATGTAGAGTTATATCTGATCACAAAGAAGGAATTAGCGTACATATAGGCCATGAATAGCATGGAATAGCATTCAGATGACTTCCATTGAAGCACCATTGTTACTGGGAAGTGTGAAGACGGACCCATGATTACTTCTGGCCTGGGTGACTCATGGTGTGTGTCCCAATCATCTCCTATACCTCCCGCAGTGTGCACCTGCCCACCTCCATTCATGGATTTGAAAGGAAATTACTAGTACTGTATATTGAAACTCCCATTAGCCCATGCCAGCACCAATCAAAATGCTTTTACATTTGTGGAGAGTAGTGAACAAGTGAACACTTCAGAAGAAATGAGACCATTGGGACACACCATGAAAGCATTTAATTATCATTAATTTTGTCCATGGTCTCTTTTTTTTTTTTATATACTTTGTTTATTGAATTTTCAGTACCAGCATTTAGTAAATAATTGCACTTGAAAGTTATTTGGTATGAATATGGAACAACAATTTGAAGACAACGATACAGCAAAACATGGAGAGACAGACATGAAAGAAAAAATAGACATTAAGTACATAAATAAGATAAAACACAAAAAAAAAAAAAAAAAAAAAAAAAAAAAAGGAAGAATATCTGTTTTGATCCAGTTGTTATAGGTCAGCTAGCACAGTTATTACCGTCCTTAACATCCGAGATGTCGTATATGCACATACCAGGCTTCTTACATCACCAATATATAAATATACATCACTCTGGAACTGCAGGGAAATGTATTCTTTTGACATAAGAAAAGAAGGGAGCCCACTTTGCATAAAATTTGTCTACGGACCCATTGAGTGTCTGTTTTATTTTCTCCAACTTTATGCAATTCAAAATAGATTTAATCCAAAGAGCATGAGAAGGGGCTGCAGAGGATTTCCATCTAAGTAAAATTAATCGTCTCGCTAACAACGTGACAAAGGCAATTACATCCTTATTCATTTTGGTCAATTGTATTGTGGGTAAGGAAACTCCAAATAATGCAATGAGAGGGTCTGGCTCGATCTGTGTGCCGCTTAATTCTGAGAGTGTGTTAAAGATGTCTTTCCAGAAACCAACCAGAGATGGGCAGCACCAAAACATGTGCACATGATTAGCAGGGGACTGGTTACATCGAACACAATTAGGGTTCACATCCTTGTAAATTTTTGATAGTCTTGCTTTGGTCCAGTGGGCCCTATGAGTGAGTTTGCATTGGATGAGGCCGTGTCGAGCGCAAATAGAAGAGCTATGTACCCTTTTGAGTGCCTCTTCCCATAGTTCATCAGATATTTCCTCACCCAGTTCCTCCTCCCAAGAGGATTTGATATTGTTTAATGAGATGGCTTGTAGTGAGCAAATTTGACTATAGATTATTGACATTGTGCCTTTCTGATTAGGAAGAGGGGTGAGAAATGTGTCGAACTGTGTTCCACTAGAAAGGTTGGGGAATCCTGGATCTATGCTGCGGATGTAACTCCGGACTTGTAAGAATCTAAAAAAATGATGTCTGGGGAGACCAAATTTAGCTGATAGTTGTTGAAACGTACTAAATGTATTGTTAGTATACAGATCTCTGAATCTTTTAATACCGAGATTAGACCATGTTGAGAAAGCACCATCAATCATAGATGGGGGAAAAGCTGGGTTTGAGGCTACCGGAGCCAAGGAAGAGGTTGTTTGAAACCCAAAGTGGCGCCTAAATTGATTCCAGATCTTCAATGTTGTTTTGACACATGTATTGTTGGTGAAGGAGGAGTAAGGGCCTGTAATAGAGGAGTGAGCGAGGGAAGACAGTGATGCCGGTGTAGACGAGGCAGCCTCCATCTCCAGCCAAGTTGGGGGTGGGAATATTACTCTGCTCTGCAACCAGTACTGAATGATCCTAAGGTTAGCGGCCCAATAATAGAATCTGAAATCTGGTAGAGCTAGACCGCCGTCTGGTTTGGGCCTCTGCAAGAGCTGTTTTCGCATCCTAGGAGGCTTTTTGTCCCATATAAAGGGTAGAATTAGGGCCGTCGATCTTTTTGAAAAATGTATTGGGTAGAAATATTGGAAGGCACTGATAGAGGTATAAGAATTTAGGGAGAGTATTCATTTTAATAGAGTTAATTCTAGCAACTAAGGAGAGGTGTAGCAAAGACCACCGTTCCAAATCGTCCCTTAGTACGGGTTAAGAGAGGAGCAAAGTTGGCTTGAAAAAGGTTTTCAAACCTAATTGTGACATGTACCCCGAGATAAATAAAACTGCTGTGTGCTATTTTAAATGGCAAGTTATGTAAAGGGGGATTTTTTTGCAGCCATATTAAGTGGCATCAATTCACTTTTACTGAGATTTAGTTTATACCCTGATATGTGACCGAAGGATGCGAAAGTGGCAAGGGCAGCAGGGACAGAGACAGAAAGATTGGATGTGTATATTAATAAATCATCTGCATATAAAGACAGTTTGTGTTCGTGCCCGTATCTGACTATGCCTTTGATGAGGGGGTTGGAGCCGAAGTGCTATTGCAAGTGGCTCTATGGCGAGGGCAAACAGTAAGGGACTTAAAGGGCAACCCTGACGTGTCGATCTTTGCAGAGGGAAGCGATCTGATTGAGTGTTATTAGTCCTGACAGAGGCTTGGGGGATGAGTACAGAAGTTTTATCCAGGTCATGAATTTGGAGCCAAAGCCAAATTTATTTAGAGTGTAAAAGGTATTTCCATTCCACCCGATCAAACGCTTTCTCCCCGTCCAGGGATATAATGGCTTCAGAGGTATTGTTGACAGAAGGATTGTATATAATATTAAATAATCTTCGGAGATTGAAGAATGAGTGTCTATTTTTATAAATCCTGTTTGATCCGGAGAGATAATTGATGGGAGGACTGTTTCTAGCCGCGTTGCCAGAATTTTGGCTAGAATTTTATAGTCCACATTTAGCAGGCTAATTGGACGGTATGATGCACAGTCAAGAGGGTCTTTGTTTTTTTTAAGAATAACACAAATGGTTGCTTGAGTGAGAGTATGTGGGAGAGCACCATTTACAAATGCATCATTGTACATTTCAATTAGAATAGGGGCTATTTTGGTGATAAACTTTTTATAAAACTCTGTCGGGTAGCCATCAGGCCCTGGGCTTCTCCCAGATTGAAGGGATTTGACAGCGTTAGACAGTTCTTCAACAGTGATCGGCTGCTCTAATTTTTTTACCAAATCCCGGCCGACCGAAGGCACAGATAGTGAGTGGAAGAAATTATCCAATTCCAGTGTATCCGCTTTACTTTCAGAGGTATATAGAGACTGGTAAAATCTCTTGAACTCCTCATTGATCCCCCCAGGATCTAATGATATCCCAGATGATGTACGAATTTTTGTAATCTGAGATGATGATGATTGTTGACGTAACTTGTGAGCTAATAATTTACTGGCTTTCTCTCCTTGTTCATAGTAAGTGCTCCTAGACTTGACAAGCATTTCAGTAACCTGGTCTGTTAATAGTGTGTCAAATTCTGCTTGCAGAGTTAAACGCTTCTTATAAATATCTGGGGATGGTGAAACGGCATAAATGTCATCTAATTGGGCAATACAGCGTGTTAGCATAGATAACCTATTCCTTTTCAATTTGTTCTCATGTGCGGTGTAGGAGATAATTTCACCTCTGATATAAGCTTTCAAAGTTTCCCAGAGAGTAGACGCAGAGATGTTTGGGGTTCTATTTGTAATCATGAAAAGTCGATTTGACTCAAAACAAAGTTGACAAAGTGTTCATTACTGAGCAGTTGGGTTTTTAGTCGCCAAGGCGGTCGCTGATTGTCAACATTTTGAAAAGCTACTTCCATAGTAACAGGGGCGTGGTCAGATACAACAATTGGGTTATATGAACATGAAGTTATGGAGTGGAGGGAGCCGGTCATCAACAAGGAAGTAGTCTATGCGCGTAAAAGTGTGGTGGACCGATGAGAAAAAAGAGTATGCTTTCCCAGCTGGATTAACCATTCTCCAAGGATCTGAGACTGCGAATTCAGACATAAAGGTTCGAACAACTCTAGCTGAGGTTGATAGGGTGGTAGGTTTAGTGGAGGATCGATCCAATTGTGGGTCTAACCAACAGTTAAAGTCACCTCCTAAAATCAACATATGGGTGGACATATCTGGGAGTGTAGAGAAAACCGATTTGAAAAAAATCACCGTTGTCCCAATTAGGAGCATAGATATTAACAAGAAGAACCTTTGTATTGAGCAGCCTACCACTGACAATTATATATCTACCATGGGGATCTGCGATCACCTTAGAACATGTAAAAGGTACCGATCTGTGAAGTAAAATAGCCACCCCTCTCGCCTTACTCTGAAATGAGGAATGGAACACCTGACCCACCCATCTGCACCTAAGACTTGAGTGTTGTGATACCTTCAGATGAGTTTCTTGGAGAAAGATGATGTGAGCTTTCAAATGATGAAGATGGTGTAGTACCTTACTACGTTTAACTGGGTTATTTATGCCCCTGCAGTTCCAAGTAAGAAAATTAAAGCCATTCCCTCCAGCAGTATGGGCTACACTAGGCTGAGTCATATCTTAAGAGAGAGAGAGGATGTGTAAAGGACAAGGTACAATGTAAACTGAAGATCTTAGTTGAACCTAAAAGCGCAAATGTAAAAAACAAAGACAAACGAAGAGGCACAAAAACATATACAAACTATATACATGAACAAACCCTTCCCTCACACCCGCCCTTGCCGAAGCATCTCCCCAAATGAGATGCAAGCAAAACCCTAAATACGAAGAAAGTTTAGAGCTAAGCATGATAACTCTTACTCTGTGCTACCTAAGATTAGTGACCATTTAACTAGAGTAAGCCAAACATGAATAGAATGGTCCCCAATAGAGTCTAAGGAAAACTATCCTCGATTAAGAGAGGTTTAACCTCGACGCAGATGGTAAATAATCAGACTGAAACAGCCATGCAGACCCCCAGATATTGGCATTAGAGGCGGCAAACCTGGGCTGGAAATAAAAAGATAAAGAAGAGAATGACATTCATATGTCGATGAACCCAGCAGAGATGGCTTCGTTAGTCACCCATTCGGCCTGCTAACTAGCCTGCTAGGAAGACCAGCTAGCCAACCATTTGTTACAAACCATGCGGTACAACAGCCGCTTTCACGTTCTTGTTGATGAAATCTGCCGCTATAGCCGGGTCCTCGAATCTGTGCATGGAACCGTCCGGTAAAGTCAGTCTCAAAACCGCAGGGTAGATGAGGCCGAACTTCACGCCCGGGCAGGTGTGTAGTTGGCGTTCACAGCTCCAAAGCTAGCCCGCCTCTTAGCCACAGCTGTTGTGTAGTCCGCAAATATCGAGACTCTTTTACCCTTATGTAGAAGAGGGGATGCTTCTCCCGATCTTCTCAGTATGTCGCTGCGGACGTGAAAGAAATGCACCCTGATGACAAATGGTCGTGGGGGTTCTCCATCCCTGGGTCGGCTACGCAGAGTGCGGTGAGCCCGGTCTAGCAATGGCTTCTCCTCTAGCCCGAGCAGCTCCTGAAGTAGCTGGGCCATGTACTCCGTGGGTCTTGGGCCCTCCACTCCTCCGGTATTCCCAGTAGACGAATGTTGTTCCTCCGCATTCTACTTTCCATATCTTCGCATCTATTATCGAGGAATGCCACCCTAGTTGTCAATGAGCCGACGCTAGCCTCTAGCTCGCTAATGCGAGTGCCGTGGTCTGTAGCCCCTCGCTCCAAATCCGATAAAGTCACCCCATGTGCGTCGAGCTTATTCTGTATACTCTCGATAGATTTTTTAAGCTCGTCTTTGATCGTTGATATCTCTGACCTGAGGTTGGTAGAGAGACAGTCAATTTTTCCGAAAATGTCGGCTTTGAGGGTGCCTATCACGGATTGTAGCATCTCCACAGTCAGTGTTTCCGTGGGGCCGGCATTGGTAGCGTTCGGTGGCGGGGTGAGTCGGGAGAAGTTGCAGGCTTGTTGCGGCCTGCTCTTGCAGACTCTGTTTTTGGTCGGGTTGATGTCATTACGAATTTAAATTTATTAAACTTGAACTGAGTTGTTTATGGGTCTCTTCAGACGCCTGGGCAAACAGAAATGTATGCAGTTTTGCAAAGTTAAATATATAAATTTGGTCACTAACTCAGGAGCGATAGGGAGACGCGTGCTACATCCTTGGCTTCCAACAGCGCCCCCCCCTAGCCATTTCAAACACAGCTCACCAAATGCTGTAGAGCTAGGACAACAGCAAGTTGCAAATGGACAAAAAAGGGAGTCACTCGCAAAAGATATCACAACAAGATGGAATTCCACTCTGGAAATGGTAAAGCGTGTCCACAGAAACCAACAACCACTGAGAGATGCTCTGGCCCAACAAAAATCCTCAGCAATCTACACACAATACCCGATAATGACGAAGCGAAAACTGGTTTTTAGAAACTTTTGCTAAAATAAAAACAAAAAAATACACAAATACGTTATTTACTTAGACCCTTTGCTATGAGCCTCGAAATTGAGCGCAGGTGCATCCTGTTTCCATTGATCATCCTTAAGATGTTTCTACAACTGTGGAGATGGGAGAACCTTCCAGAAGGACAACCATCTCTGCAGCACTCCACCAATCAGGCCTTTATGGTAGAGTGACCAGACGGAAGCCACTCCTCAGTAAAAGGCACATGACAGCCCGCTTGGAGTTTGCCAAAAGGCACCTAAATACTCTCAGACCATGAGAAACAAGATTGTCTGGTCTGATGAAACCAAGATTGAACTCTTTGGCCTGAATGCCAAGCGTCACGTCTGGAGGAAACCTGGAACCATCCCTACGATGAAGCATGGTGTTGGCAGCATCATGCTGTGGGGATGTTTTTCAGCGGCAGGGACTGGGAGACTAGTCAGGATCAAGGGAAAGTTGAACGGAGCAAAGTACAGAGAGATGAAAACCTGCTCCAGAGCGCTCAAGACCTCAGACTGGGGCGAAGGTTCACCTTCCAACAGGACAACGACCCTAAGCACACAGCCAAGACAACACAGGAGTGGCTTCGGGACAATTCTCTGAATGTCCTTGAGTGGCCCAGCCAGAGCCCGGACTTGAACCCGATCTAACATCTCTGGAGAGACCTGAAAATAGCTGTGGAGCAACGCTCCCCATCCAACCTGACAGAGCTTGAGAGGATCTGCAGAGACAAATGGGAGAAACTTCCCAAATACATGTGTGCCAAGCTTGTAGCATCATACCCAAGAAGACTCAAGGCTGTAATCGCTGCCAAAGGTGCTTCAACAAAGTACTGAGCAAAGGGTCTGAATACTTATGTAAATGTAATATTTTGTTTTTGTTTTTTCTTGTATAAATTAGCAAAAATTTCAAAATAACTATTTTGCTTTGTCATTATGGGGAATTGTGTGTAGATTGATGATGGAAAAAAACGATTTAATCAATTTTAGAATAAGGCAGTAACCTAACAAAATGTGGAAAAAGTAAAGGGGTCTGAATACTTTCCGAAGGCACTGTAGTAAGATTCAAGCTGACATTCACAACAGACCTGGAGAAACCCAACGAAAACACCAACCTCACATGGCTGAAGATCGCCAAAGCACTCTACCCAAAGTTTAAGGATCTGAAGTCAAATGAAATAAAATGAAATCAAATTTTATTTGCCACATGCGCCGAGTACAACAGGTGTAGACCTTACAGCGAAATGCTTACTTACAAGCCCTTAACCAACAATGCAGTTTTAAGAAAAATAAGTGTTATGTAAAAAATAGATAAGTAAAAAATAAAAATAACAAATAGTTAAAGAGCAGCAGTAAAATAAAATAACAGTAGGGGGGCTATATACAGGGGGCACCGGTACAGAGTCAATGTGCGGGGGCACAGGCACAGAGTCAATGTGCGGGGGCACAGGCACAAGTGCCTTCCCAGACCTGAGAGGGGTGAAGTGTGGGCTTTGGTCAGCAACTTGCTGAAGGAAGAGAGGCCTGCATAGCAACCTGGTAAAGCAACAGAGTCAGAGCCACCAAAGAAGAAAGCTGCCCTCTTGTTGAGTTCTTCTGAGTCTAAGGACTTGTCCAAAAATGTGAAGCATTACATTCACGTCATTTAGCAGACGCTCTTATCCAGAGCAACTTACAGTTAGTGAATACATTATTAATTTTGTAATACTGGCCCCCCATGGGAATTGAAACCACAACCCTGGCGTTGCAAACACCATGCTCTATCAACTGAGCTACATCCCTGCCAGCCATTCCCTCCCCTACCCTGGACCAATTGTGCACCGCCCATGAGTCTCCCGGTCGCAGCCGGCTGCAACAGAGCCTGGATTCGAACCAGGATCTCTAGTGGCACAGTTTGCATTGCGATGCAGTGCCTTAGACCACTGCGCCACTCAGGAGTACAAAGCAGAGCCCAGCATCAACATGGAGGACTGTCCACCAATTTGAGCAAACGAAACATTTGCGATTAATCGCGATTAAGTACAGAATTTAATGCGATTAATCGCAATTCATTATTTTAATTGTTTGACAGCCCTACTTAAAATGTATGCCAGACAAAAACCATTGATTTCAAAGTTTAACAAACCATACAACTCTATGCACAAGGACTACTTTGAACAATTTAGAATGAACATTTTACAAAAAACACATTCACTGGAAGAAATGTGCAGATGCAAAGTTTTGTAACAGAATTTCTGTAAAATCTCCCTCCGTTTTTTGTGTCCCCGTTTTCCAAAAACTCGGCTCAGAATTCAGATTAAATGATGTCTGCAGATATAATGGGGTGTCAGCTATGACATGACACATTGACGTTGAAAAAATCTGAAGTGAATTTACACCTGGTAACGGAATTGCGGTAATGGAATTTCATCATGGGTCCCTGATTTGTACGACACAGAAATGCATAATTATGGATATGAATGTCATTCTCTTCATGGTGATGTATCCTAAACAGGTACACTAAGGTAGAAATATTCAATATCTTCATTTGCAGATTTGGGTATTATTCTACACACTGGCTATTATTTTAATGAGCTCTGCCCCCAAACAAGACCAAATCTGAACCAATCATGGACGTCTATGGTTTCACAAGTTTGGACATCAAAGTACAGCACAGTAGAGTACAATACAGTACAGTACAGTACAGTACAGTACAGTACAGAACAGTAGAGTACAGTAGAGTATAGTTCAGGACACAGTACAGTAGAGTACAGTACATTATAGTGTATTCAACTCTAGTGTGCTCTACTGTGTACGGTAATGGAATTTCGAGTTTTGCAGCTCCTGTAAGTCGCTCTGGATAAGAGCGTCTGCTAAATGTCTTAAATGTAAATGTAATCACTTAAAGGAAAGATTCACCTATTTTGAATGTTATATTGTTTTTGTGCATCTCTGAGCGATGTTCTATCGATTCCTGGTGTCATTTCATGTTTTCATGTGTATCTGAGCTATTGACTTTCAAGCAGGCAGAAATTGGGCCGGTATGACGTAGCATTACGATAAAGCCACTCTAACTACACTGGAAGTTAATAGGAATACGACTTTTTATCATACATGTCAGATTTCAATACTGACCGATGTCATAACACAGGAGGTTGTCTTCTCTGAAATGAGCCATTGATCATATTTTTGCAATATTCCTACCTAGAGAACAGAGGATCCACCACATTTCTCCTATTTGCCTGCCTCTTCAGTCCACAGTGCATTGCATGGTGCCGTTGCATGGCCATTGCGAATGTCAGACTCCACTCTGCAAGGCACAGGTTGAACATGGTGAGATTGTAGACTCCTAAATTGATAGTGCAGTTTGTTTAGGCGATTTTACAGCTAACGAGCTACTTCACATGCTGGTATTGACTTTGGTATTATTGTGTGTAGCTACGCTTGCTAGCTAGCTAGCTAGCCAGCCCATAGAGAGAGCATTGCATTGTGGGTTTTGTAGTCGACTTGAGCAGCAACAGATTTCCACAACGATTTTCACATTGCTATCAACCTTGAAACATTTGTTCACAAAAAATATTGTTCTCATATATACTGTAAGTGTTATTTAACACTGTAAATTATAGGAATTAGTGATTTTGGGGGGATTTTTCCTTTAAAAATTCATAAACAAAATTGATATCAGTAAAAACACTAACTAATTGACAGGTCTTACTTCTGTGAACTTTCATTGTCCTCCTTCCTCATGAGGGAGAGAAATTAGAAAATATCTTAAATATATGTGAGTTTTTGGTAACGGAATTTCAAGGCACAAGGAAATGTTTTTTAACTTACAAAAGGCAGAAACATTTATCCAAAACTAAATATAAGTGTTGATATTAGTTGGCAGGGGTCTTTACTTCAACATTATTTTGTTTTGATTTATTTCTAATACCTTTTAAGATTTATCTGGTAGATGTTTTCTAAGACCCCTTTTTCACCTGTTTGACCAGAAATCAAAGCCTTTGCTTATTACAAAAAATATTGGGATGGAAAATGGCAGACAAATGTACATATGCCTTAATTTCTAAAATATATAGACTCTTAGCTTTCATTTGACACCCAATTTGACATGCTCCTATGAACTTCACATGTTGGTGGTCCTCTGTAGCTCAGCTGGTAGAGCACAGTGCTTGTAACGCCAAGGTAGTGGGTTCAATCCCCGGGACCACCCATACACAAAAATGTATGCACGCATGACTGTAAGTCGCTTTGGATAAAAGCGTCTGCTAAATGGCATATTATTATTATGGGTCATTTTACATGGAAATGACCATAGAATATACAGTAAGTGGTTGCAGTGACTGGGAGTTTGAAAAGACGAGGCCCATTTCTGTGTTATGTTTTTCAAGGTAGTTTCTGACTTCACTCTCAGTTCCTGTGTGTGTGTGTGTTTGGATGCAAGTGCATGTGTGTGCTCACATTTTTGTATGTGAGTCTGTGTACGTTTGTTTGTCTGTGTGTGTGTGTGGAGGTGTAGAAGGGGCATTCCCGTTTGGCCTGGTTGTGTAGCTGACATCCTAACCCACTATAATTAACCACCAGAGGATTAGAGTCCAGCCTCGGCCAGCTCTCCCCTCCTCTCAGCTCCACTAGGAGAGAACATTCAGCTAGTCACACACGACTGCCCAGCCAAACCTACACAGGCACTGCAAAACACCCACCCACACTGCTGCACTCCATCCTACAGCCTACATCCATCTCTGCTGAGAGATGAGAAGGGCCAACAGCAGGCCAAGTCTGGAAAATCCGGGGTTGGACTGAAAATAACACAGAACTAAAGCCCTATTCAGATAGGATTAGTTTTACTGGGGGAGGTCAGGTAATGGAATTATGTGCATGAGCACAATAAACCACATCCGTAATTTTAGTCCCGTATGAATCTGCCATGTCGGTAATTTTTTCATGGCAGGAGAGGAACAATACTAGTCCCATGCATAATGAAATCGCTGTGTTTTCCGAAACATTACAGAGTTGAACAGGTGCTGCGCACTGTTTGACAAAGAAAATATTTTCAAATTTCATATGAATGATTTATCAACTTTCACAGTGAATACTTTTGTTTATAGGCTAGATTTTGTGCCAATGAATTGAACTTGAAAATCGGCAAATGCGTCAGTTTAAATGTGCAATAAAAAAGTATTGTGCCTAGGGCTATTTAATGAAACTCTGGCTGTAAATGTAGGCAATAGATCACAATGCAGGGCATCCCTGATTTCCCACTGAGCTAAACTTTTTCCCTTTCTCATCCATAATGCATCTCAAGTGCAAGTGGGGTGCGCTGTTCAGCAGCTCACATCAGCAGGATTGGGCAATAGTGTGTGATTGGAACGCGCCCCCTCGAGCATCCCATTGGTTCCTGCATGAACGCCCCCCCCCGTCGAGAATCCCATTGGTTCCTGCATAAACACCCCCCTCGAGCACGCCATCGTCATGCTTGGATTTCCCCTGATTGTCTATGCGATTCATATGTGGGTCAAAAGGGAAATAAATATATTATCTGAGTTTTTCAGGGGTGAAGAACACTGTCTGCCGGTGTCCTAGCTAGCTAGCTACCAGTGTCGCCCCTGCCTGCTGTGTACCGGAGGCCTAGCTTGCTTTGCAGCCTATCACGAGTTATCAGTGTAGCTTATTATTGTCTAGATATGTTGAATATATTCATGCCTAGAATAACAAACTCCAGGTTTCCATCATAAGAGTCAATTGAATTTTTTAAAAGGAATTACAGGGGGCAGTTTGGAAAAATATTCCTGTGTGAATCGTTCTCTAGAACAACGCACATGCTGGGGTAAAATTGACATAACCAACGTAGTCATTCTAGTCCCTTCGAATAGGGTTTAAGATGATAAACAGACAAAGAATTACAGTAATGTACCTGTTCGCTCATGTATACGTACTGTACATGCATAAACACACACTGATCAGTAGTGGGCGCAGGCAGGCACGCAGGCCTCCTCAGCTAGGGTCACCTGAACACCATCTTTCCCTCCTCCTTTCTCCATGTCTTGTTGTCAACAGGTAGGTCTCACCATGGACCATTTCCCCAGCATCTGTCTTAACTCACACATCTACTCGTCTGAAACCACCGCACATCCTCTACCTCCTCCTCCTCTCCCTCCTCTTCCCTCTCTCCTAGTCGTCTCACACACACCTTCGTACATTGCTTTCTCCTCTCCTCCTCCTCCTCCTCCCCCCCTCTCCTAGACGTCATGGCCACTGAGCGATTTCCTCTCACTGGGAGGCTCCTCAAAGTCTCTCTCTCTGTGTCAAACAAGGCTCCTATTTAGGCTCATTAAATGTTTCCAAGACAATAGGAAATCAATGGTGCATACCGGTGTGAGAGAACTTTTCTCTTAATTTAATTTCCTCCTTTTTCTGTTAGCACATCTTTATCATCTCTCTCTCTCTCGCTCTCGCTCTCTCTCTCATTCTTTTATTATTTATTTCATTCTTTCTCTCTCTCTAAATTGCCCTCTCTCTCTCTCTCTCTCTGCTACATGACTCACATTGGCGGGAATAGAAGGAGAGGTGGAGACGGTTGCTTTCAGAAGCGATCTCCCTCTCCCGTGTGACAGGCACCATGGAGTGGAGCTGTCCAGCGTCTTATGGCAGAATTTAGCACTCTCCACACGATCACAACCGACTTCAAACGACTGTTCTAGCACTGTTTTCGGAGTCTGTTGTTGTGGGTTCGGACTGAAACAAAGTTTGGGAGGAAAGTGAGGGAGGAAATTCATGGTAACGTTTTTGGAAAAGTCTCCCACACCCTGGTTGCTTTCTCTGCCTGCTTCTCTCTCTCACCTTACTCACACTCTCTAGGCTATCTGGACACCCCTTCAAATTAGTGGATTCGGCTATTTCAGCCACACCCTTTGCTGACAGGTGTATCAAATTGAGCACACAGCCATGCAATCTCCATAGACAAACATTGGCAGTAGAATGGCCTTACTGAAGAGCTCAGTGACTTTCAACGTGGCACCGTCATAGGATCTACCTTTCCAACAAGTCAGTTTGTCAAATTTCTGCCCTGCTAGAGCTGCCCCTGTCAACTGTAAGTGCTGTTATTGTGAAGTGGAAACGTCTAGGAGCAACAACAGCTCAGCCGCGAAGTGGTAGGCCACACAAGCTCACAGAACGGGACTGGTACGTGCTGAACACTCACCACCGACTTCAAAACTGCCTCTGGAAGCAACATCAGCACAACTGTTCGTCGGGAGCGTCATGAAATGGGTTTCCAGGGCCGAGCACACAAGCCTAAGATCACCATGCGCAATGCCAAGCGTTGGCTGGAGTGGTGTAAAGCTTGCCTGCATTGGACTCTGGAGCAGTGTAAATGCATTCTCTGGAGTGATGAATCACACTTCACCATCTGGCAGTCCGGATGCCAGGAGAATGCTACCTGCCCGAATGCATAGTGCCAACTGTAAAGTTTGGTGCAGGAGAAATAATGGTCTGGGGCTGTTTTTCATGGTTCGGGCTACGCACCTTAGTTCCAGTAAAGGGAAATCTTAATGCCACAGCATACAATTACATTCTAGACGATTCTGTACTTCCAACTATGTGGCAACAGTTTGGGGAAGGCCCTTTCCTGTTTCAGCATGACAATGCCCCCGTGTACAAAGCGAGAGATCGGTGTGGAAGAAATTGACTGGCCTGCACAGAGCCCTGACATCAACCCCATCGAACACCTTTGGGATGAATTGGAACGCCGCCTGCGAGCCAGGCCTAATCACCCAACATCAGTGCCCGACCTCACTAATGCTCGAGGCTGAATGGAAGCAAGTCCCCGCAGCAATGTTCCAACATCTAGTGGAAAGCCTTCCCAGAAGAGTGGAGGCTGTTATAGCAGCAAAAGGGGGACCAACTCCATATTAATGCCCATGATATATCTATCTATCTATCTATCTATCTATCTATCTATCTATCTGTCTGTCTGTCTGTCTGTCTGTCTGTCTGTCTGTCTGTCTGTCTGTCTGTCTGTCTGTCTGTCTGTCTGTCTGTCTGTCTGTCTGTCTGTCTGTCTGTCTGTCTGTCTGTCTGTCTGTCTGTCTGTCTGTCTGTCTGTCTGTCTGTCTGTCTGTCTGTCTGTCTGTCTGTCTGTCTGTCTGTCTGTCTGTCTGTCTGTCTGTCTGTCTGTCTGTCTGTCTGTCTGTCTGTCTGTCTGTCTGTGTTAGTGCTGTCTCAAACCAGGTCCACATCTTCTCCTGAGCTCATGTAATTGCTCTTTTGGGGCCTCCTCTCTCTCTTCTGCACACTCTCTCTCTCTCTCTCTCTCTCTCTCTCTCTCGCACTCTCTCTCTCTCTCTCTCTCTCTCTCTCTCTCTCTCTCTCTCTCTCTCTCACACTCCCTCTCCCGCACACTCTCTCTTTCTCTCTCTCTCTCTTCCGCACTCTCGCTCTCTCTCTTCTGCACACTCTTTCTCTCTCTCTCTTCCGCACACACTCTCTCTCTCTTCCGCACTCTCTCTCTCTTCCGCACTCTCTCTCTCTCTTCCACACTCTCTCTCTTCCACACTCTCTCTCTCTCTCTCTCTTCCGCACTCTCTTTCTCTCTCTCTCTCTCTCTCTTCCGCACTCTCTCTCTCTCTCTCTCATTATGTTTTGTAACAAGCAGTGAAAATCTTCTTTACAGTCTCTTTGGATAATTAATTCCAATCATTTTAAAGTTAACAGCAGGTATTTTACAAATCTACAGTCTGTGACTCCTACTCCACACACATCCACTCAGCACTTTTTGGAGCTGGCTGTCAATCAACTGTGCGCTATCTGCTATAAAACAGCTTTGCTAATGATGTTTGGCTAAGGAATGGAAATAATTTGTCATAAGAAACTAGCTCCCTGGTATACAGAAAATACCCGAGCTTTGAAGCAAGCTTCCAGGAAATTGGAACGGAAATGGCGCCACACCAAACTGGAAGTCTTCCGACTAGCTTGGAAAGACAGTACCGTGCAGTACCGAAGAGCCCTCACTGCTGCTCGATCATCCTACTTTTCCAACTTAATCGAGGAAAATAAGAACAATCCAAAATTTCTTTTTGATACTGTTGCAAAGCTAACTAAAAAGCAGCATTCCCCAAGAGAGGATGACTTTCACTTCAGCAGTAATAAATTCATGAACTTCTTTGAGGAAAAGATCATGACCATTAGAAAGCAAATTACGGACTCCTCTTTGAATCTGCGTATTCCTCCAGGGCTTAGCTGTCCTGGATCTGCACGATCTCTGCGAGGGCCTGGGATCGGGAGAGACACTTAAGTGTTTTAGTACTATATCTCTTGACACAATGATGAAAATAATCATGGCCTCTAAACCTTCAAGCTGCATACTGGATCCTATTCCTACTAAACTGCTGAAGGAGCTGCTTCCTGTGCTTGGCCCTCCTATGTTGAACATAATAAACAGCTCTCTATCCACCGGATGTGTACCAAACTCACTAAAAGTGGCAGTGATAAAGCCTCTCTTGAAAAAGCCAAACCTTGACCCGGAAAATATAAAAAACTATCGGCCTATATCGAATCTTCCATTCCTCTCAAAAATTTTAGAAAAAGCTGTTGCGCAGCAACTCACTGCCTTTCTGAAGACAAACAATGTATACGAAATGCTTCAGTCTGGTTTTAGACCCCATCATAGCACTGAGACTGCACTTGTGAAGGTGGTAAATGACCTTTTAATGGCGTCAGACCGAGGCTCTGCATCTGTCCTCGTGCTACTAGACCTTAGTGCTGCCTTTGACACCATCGATCACCACATTCTTTTGGAGAGACTGGAAACCCAAATTGGTCTACACGGACAAGTTCTGGCCTGGTTTAGATCTTACCTGTCGGAAAGATATCAGTTTGTCTCTGTGAATGGTCTGTCCTCCGACAAATCAACTGTACATTTCGGTGTTCCTCAAGGTTCCGTTTTAGGACCACTATTGTTTTCACTATATATTTTACCTCTTGGGGATGTTATTCGAAAACATAATGTTAACTTTCACTGCTATGCGGATGACACACAGCTGTACATTTCAATGAAACATGGTGAAGCCCCAAAATTGCCCTCGCTAGAAGCCTGTGTTTCAGACATAAGGAAGTGGATGGCTGAAAACTTTCTACTTTTAAACTCGGACAAAACAGAGATGCTTATTCTAGGTCCCAAGAAACAAAGAGATCTTCTGTTAAATCTGACAATTCATCTTGATGGTTGTAAAGTCGTCTCAAATAAAACTGTGAAGGACCTCGGCGTTACTCTTGACCCTGATCTCTCTTTTGACGAACATATCAAGACTGTTTCAAGGACAGCTTTTTTCCATCTACGTAACATTGCAAAAATCAGAAATTTTTTGTCCAAAAATGATGCAGAAAAATTAATCCATGCATTTGTTACTTCTAGGTTAGACTACTGCAATGCTCTACTTTCCGGCTACCGGATAAAGCACTAAATAAACTTCAGTTAGTGCTAAATACGGCTGCTAGAATCCTGACTAGAACCAAGAAATTTGATCATATTACTCCAGTGCTAGCTTCCCTACACTGGCTTCCTGTTAAGGCAAGGGCTGATTTCAAGGTTTTACTGTTAACCTATAAAGCGTTACATGGGCTTGCTCCTACCTATCTTTCCGAGTTGGTCCTGCCGTACATACCAATACGACGCTACGGTCACAAGACGCAGGCCTCCTAATTGTCCCTAGAATTTCTAAGCAAACAGCGGGAGGCAGGGCTTTCTCCTATAGATCTCCATTTCTATGGAACAGTCTGCCTACCCATGTGAGAGACGCAGACTCGGTCTCAACCTTTAAGTCTTTACTGAAGACTTATCTCTTCAGTAGGTCATATGATTGAGTGTAGTCTGGCCCAGGAGTGTGAAGGTGAACGGAAAGGCTCTGGAGCAACGAACAGCCCTTGCTGTCTCTGCCGGGCCGGTTCCCCTCTCTCCACTGGGGTTCTCTGCCTCTAACCCTGTTACAGGGCTGAGTCACTGGCTTGCTGGTGCTCTTTCATGCCGTCCCTAGGAGGGTGCGTCACTTGAGTGGGTTGAGTTACTGACGTGATCTTCCTGTCTGGGTTGGCGCCCCCCCTTGGTTTGTGCTGTGGTGGAGACCTCTGTGGGCTATACTCGGCCTTGTCTCAGGATTGTAAGTTGGTGGTTGAGGATATCCCTCTGGTGGTGCGGGGGCTGTGCTTTGGCAGAGTGGGTGGGGTTATATCCTTCCTGTTTGGCCCTGTCCGGGGGTTTCTTCGGATGGGGCCACAGTGTCTCCGGACCGGCTCCTGTCTCAGCCTCCAGTATTTATGCTGCAGTAGTTTATGTGTCGGGGGCTGGGGTTAGTTGGTTATACCTGGAGTACTTCTCCTGTCTTATCCAGTGTCCTGTGTGAATTTAAGTATGCTCTCTCTAATTCTCTCGTTCTCTCTTTCTCTCTGAGAACCTGAGCCCTAGGACCATACGTCAGGACTACCGGGCATGCTGACACCTTGCTGTCCCCAGTCCGCCTGGCCTTGCTGCTATTCCAGTTTCAACTGTTCTGCCTGCGGTTATGGAACCCCTACCTGTCCCAGACCTGCTGTTTTCAACACTTAATGATCGGCTATGAAAAGCCAACTGAGATTTATTCCTGATTATTATTTGACCATGCTTGTCACTTATGAACATTTTTGAACATCTTGGCATGGTTCTGTTATAATCTCCACCCGGCACAGCCAGAAGAGGACTGGCCACCCCTCATAGCCTGGTTCCTCTCTAGGTTTCTTCCTAGGTTTTGGCCTTTCTAGGGAGTTTTTCCTAGCCACCGTGCTTCTACACCTGCATTACTAGCTGTTTGGGGTTTTAGGCTGGGTTTCTGTACAGCACTTCGAGATATTAGCTGATGTAAGAAGGGCTATATAAAATAAAATTGATTGAAATTGATTGAATGGAGCTCTGTTTTTCACCTCCAACATGAGCAAACAGGCATTTTCCCATCTAGGGGGTGTCAAGCGCTGTTCAGCCTGTCCCCACTACCCCAGTCCCAACCTACCCCAGTCAGCCCCTGCCCCAGCCCCAACCCCACTACCCTAGCCAGCCCCAATACCCCAGCCCCAGCCAGCCCCAACCCCACTACCCCAGCCAGCCCCAACCCCACTACCCCAGCCAGCTCCTTCCACAGCCCCAACCCCACTACCCCAGCCAGCTCCTTCCACAGCCCCAACCCCACTACCCCAGCCAACTCCAGCCAGCCCCTGCCCCAACCCCACTACCACTACCTCAGCCAGCCCCAGTAGCCCAGCCCCAACCCCACTACCCCAGCCAGCCAGCCAGCCAGCCAGCCCCAACCCCACTACCGTAGCCAGACCCAGTACCCCAGCCCCAGCCAGCCCCAACCCCACTACCCCAGCCCCAACACCACTACCCCAGCCAGCCCCTTCCACAGCCCCAGCCCCACTACCCCAGCCCCAACCAACCCCCAGTCAGCCAGCCCCAACCCCACTACCCCAGCCAGCCAGCCCCAACCCCACTACCATGCCAGACCCAGTACCCCAGCCAGCCCCCAACCCCACTACCCCAGCCCCAACACCACTACCCCAGCCAGCCCCTTCCACAGCCCCAGCCCCACTACCCCAGCCCCAACCAACCCCAGCCAGCCCCTGCCCCAACCCCACTACCTCAGCCAGCCCCTGCCCCAGCCCCTTATAGTGAGGAATAATGGCTGTAGTAGGTTGCAGCTGCTCAGCGGAGGCATGCAGAGCCCTATCAGAGGAGTTATCTAAGGGCCTCAGTGGCCTGTGATGAATGGTTCTGAGCTCTGTGTCTCACAGATCAATAAGCCACTAGAACAGCCTCCTCTCTCCGCCTCCCTCTCTTGCTGCCTTTCCCTCTCATAATCTCCACTATGTTTGACAACTTTCCCTCCATCCATTGATCTTTTACCCTTGGCTTGTTTTAAATAAAAGTGGTGTTTCTTCTCCACCCAAGCATGCCTGGGCACTGACAGCAGTGATTGCTACGGTTGCGAGCGACGCACAAACGCTACTTTAGACTGATGGAAGTGCGTAATCTGAGAGGAGGGGAGAGAAACCGCTTCCCCCACTCCACCATGGACAGAGAGGGTGCTACTGAGGTTAACATCACAAGTTGACGTAAGGCGGTCTCGTCTCGATACACACACTACACTACAAACACATACACCCCCCCACACACACACTACAAACACCCGTGCTGTCAGGGCTCATTAAATGCAACCTGTCTCAGAGCTCTTCAGACAGTCCCTCCCCTTTGAATTCTGCAATTGGATGTTTTCCCCCTTTTTCCTTTTGTATTTTGTTTTGCATACAATTATGCATCCTAACTCTCCCCAGACCACCAAAGCAACACAGTACATTGTGTTTGCTGTACCCTGGGTGGGCTGTATAGTCTGTGGTGTGTTTCAGGTGTTGATCTGCTCTACAACACACACCTCAGCTCTGCAGGGGACGGAGGGATTCGCAATGAAAAGAACAGAGTAGAAATCTCACTTCCCCAGAGGGAATGCACCAGTCATACCTCCTCTTCCCTTCCTCCCCCTGTCTCTAGTGAGGTGGGGGGTAGAGGGTGGGCCACCACACCTGTTGCTGTCAGTAAGGCAGTGGCAGAGAGAGAGAGAGAGAGAGAGAGAGAGAGCGAGAGAGAGAGGTGGGTGAGAGAGAGGTGTTTATTCGTGTCTGAGGGGTGTATGAGGGTCTGGTGTGGCCCATATGTGTTGACAGTGAGCTCTCCCTCCTGCCCACCCTGCACTGAGCCAGGGTGCTTAATGGGGTCAGTGGCATGTGTGCGGCTAATTGGCCATGTTTGCCCAAAGCTTTCTGCTGCACCCCTTGATCTGTTCCGCTCCAGAGAACAGTACCTCTCCTCTGTCTGCCTGCCTCTCTCTAGTGAGTTCAGCTCAGAGACTTAGAAGCCCACCCTATGCTATCTCTATCTCTCTTTATCACTCTCTTTCTCTTATTCTCTTTCCCTCTCATTACCTCTCTTACTTTCACAAAATGTCTCACTAGCTACAGTATGTCTTATTAGTGATCTTACTCTGTCTATACATTTACATTTCTCTCACACACGTTCCTTTATGTTCACTCTAACAGGGCGGCAGGTAGCTTAGTGGTTAAGAGCGTTGTGCCAATAACTGAAAGGTCGCTGGTTCTAATCCCCGAGCCGATTAGGTGAAAAATCTGTCGATGTGCCCTTGAGCAAGGCACTTAACCCTAATTGCTCATGTAAGTCGCTCTGGATAAGAGCGTCTGCTAAATATAACACTTTCACCCTTTATTTTTCTCCCTCTCATTCTTTAGACTTTTTCACTTTCTCACCTACTCTCACCACCCATCACACTCTCTCTTCCCCCTCACTTGCTATGGTGCGATTTGGGCCATTTCCATGGCCCTGCTGGACAGCGTCCAGGACAAACCAACTTCCAGCAGGGACGGAGGGAGTGAAGGAGGGAGGGATGGAGAGAGGGGGATACATAGAAGATAGGGGGTGCCATAATTAACGAGGAGAAAGAGGAGGCTCAGCTAAGGCAGTAATGGCTCCCATTGTTTGTCTGTGAATCAGAGACATAGAGCTGAGGATACAGCCTCAGGGGATGGGAGAGGGAAATGGGCCACCCCATACTGTCCTAGACTGTTGTACCTGGGAACAGTGGTTGGATACACAACCCCACCGAAGCTAGCTTAGCCCAAACCACACACCAGTGAGCGGCCATTCTCTCGTAGGAACTGTGAGAAGTGTAGTGTGATAAAAGACCACATTGTTGTCTGGCAAGGAATAACGGTCTAATCTGACAACTCTTGGCCAGCAGTCGGAAAAGTTGTATCAGTTCTGTCTAAACTTTAATCTCGTCAAACCAATAAAACGTTCTCTAATGAATGGCTATAAAACAGTAAATCAAATCAAATGTTATTTGTCACATGCGCCGAATACAACAGGTGTAGACCTTACCGTGAAATACTTACAAGCCCTTAACCAACAATGCAGTTCAAGAAATAGAGTTAACTTACTAAATAAACTAAAGTAAAACGTGTAATAAAAAATAACAATAACGAGGCTATAAACAGGGGGTACCGGTACAGAGTCAATGTGCAGGGCTACAGGTTAGTCGAGGTAATTTGTACATGTAGGTAGGGGTAAAGTGACTATGCATAGATAATAAACAGCAAGTAGCAGCAGTGTAAAAACAAAGGGGGGGTTGTCAATGTAAATAGCCCGGGTAGCCATTTTATTAATTTTTCAGCAGTCTTATGGCTTGGGGGTAGAATCTGTTAAGGAGCCTTTTGGACCTTGACTTGGCACTTTGGTACAGCTTGCTGTGCGGTAGCAGAGAGAACAGTCTGACATCTTTTTGGGCCTTCCTCTGACACCACCTAGTATATAGGTCCTAGATTTACATTTACATTTTAGTCATTTAGCAGACGCTCTTATCCAGAGCGACTTACAGTTAGTGAATACATATATTTTTTATACTGGCCCCCCCGTGGGAATTGAACCCACAACCCTGGCGTTGCAAACGCCATGCTCTATCAACTGAGCTACATCCCTGCCGGCCATTCCCTCCCCTACCCTGGA
Organism: Coregonus clupeaformis; assembly: GCF_020615455.1. Taxonomy (NCBI): domain Eukaryota; kingdom Metazoa; phylum Chordata; class Actinopteri; order Salmoniformes; family Salmonidae; genus Coregonus; species Coregonus clupeaformis. Next base: position 40,319,459 of record NC_059217.1, read on the forward strand.
CGACGCTGGGCCAATTGTGCGCCGCCCATGAGTCTAGATGGCAGGAAGCTTGGCCCCAGTGATGTACTGGGCCGTATGCACTACCCTCTGTAGCGCCTTACGGTCAGATGCCGAACAGTTGCCATACCAGGCGGTGATGCAACCGGTCAGGATGCTCTTGATGGTGCAGCTGTAGAACTTTGAGAATCTGGGGACCCATGCCAAATCTTTTCAGTCTCCTGAGGGGGAAAAGGTGTTGTCGTGCCCTCGTCACAACTAACTTGGTGTGTTTGGACCATGATAGTTTGTTGGTGATGTGGACACCAAGGAACTTGAAACTCTCGACCCGCTCCACTACAGCCCCGTCGATGTGAATGGGGGCGTGTTCGGCCCTCCTTTTCCTGTAGTCCACGATCAGCTCCTTTGTCTTGCTCACGTTGAGGGAGAGGTTGTTTTCCTGGCACCACACTGCCAGGTCTCTGACCTCCTCCGTATAGGCTGTCTCATCGTTGTCGGTGATCAGGCCTACCACTGTTGTGTCGTCAGCAAACTTAATGATGGTGTTGGAGTCGTTTTTTTATTTATTTTTATTTCACCTTTATTTAACCAGGTAAGCCAGTTGAGAACAGGTTCTCATTTACAACTGCGACCTGGCCAAGATAAAGCAAAGTAGTGCAATAAAAACAACACAGAGTTACATATGGGGTAAAAAACATAAAGTCAGAAATACAACAGAAAATATATATACAGTGTGTGCAAATGTAGCAAGTTATGGAGGTAAGGCAATAAATAGGCTATAGTGCAGAATAATTACAATAGTATTAACACTGGAATGCTAGATGTGCAAGAGATTATGTGCAAATAGAGATACTGGGGTGCAAAAGAGCAAAATAAATAACATAGGGATGAGGTAGTTGGGTGGGCTAATTTCAGATGGGCTGTGTACAGGTGCAGTGATCGGTAAGGTGCTCTGACAACTGATGCTGTCACGATCGTCTAATGAGGGAGACCAAAGCGCAGCGCGTTGAGCGAACATGACTTTATTAAATTAAAGTACTCACTACAAAAAACAACAAACAATGACGAATCGTGAAGTCCTCAGTTACAATGACTGACAAGGAACAAAAACCCACAACACTAAGGTGAACACTGACAGTTTAAATATGGCTCCCAATCAGAGATAACGAGCCGACAGCTGACACTCGTTACCACTGATTGGGAGTCACACGACCAAACAAGGAAACAACCAAATACAACACAACCAATCCCAAACACAACCAAATGAACACACCCTGGCTCAAAATACACAGTCCCGGAGCCAGAGCGTGACAGATGCTTAAAGTTATTGAGGGAGATAAGAGTCTCCAGCTTCAGAGATTTTTGCAATTCGTTCCAGTCATTGGCAGCAGAGAACTGGAAGGAATGGCGGCCAAAGGAGGTGTTGGCTTTGGGAATGACCAGTGAGATATACCTGCTGGAGCGCAGACTACGGGTGGGTGCTGCTATGGTGACCAATGAGCTAAGATAAGGCGGGGATTTGCCTAGCAGTGATTTATAGATGGCCTGGAGCCAGTGGGTTTGACGACCGAACATGTAGTGAGGACCAGCCAACAAGAGCGTACAGGTCACAGTGGTGGGTAGTGTATGGGGCTTTGGAGACAAAACGGATGGCACTGTGATAGACTACATCCAATTTGCTGAGTAGAGTGTTGGAGGCTATTTTGTAAATTACATCGCCGAGTCAAGGATCGTAGGATAGTCAGTTTTACGAGGGCATGTTTGGCAGCATGAGTGAAGGAGGCTTTATTGCGAAATAGGAAGCCGATTCTAGATTTAACTTTGGATTGGAGATTCTTTATGTGAGTCTGGAAGTTGAGTTTACAGTCTAACCAGACACCTAGGTATTTGTAGTTGTCCACATACTCTAGGTCAGACCCGTCGAGAGTGGTGATTCTAGTCGGGTGGGCGGGTGCCAGCAGCGTTCGATTGAAAAGCATGCATTTAGTTTTACTAGTGTTTAAGAGCAGTTGGAGGCTACTGAAGGATTGTTGTATGGCATTGAAGCTCGTTTGGAGGTTTGTTAACACAGTGTCCAATGAAGGGCCAGATGTATACAAAATGGTGTCGGTCTGCGTAGAGGTGGATCTGAGAGTCACCAGCAGCAAGAGCGACATCATTGATATACACAGAGAAAAGTGTCGGCCCAAGAATTGAACCCTGTGGCACCCCCATAGAGACTGCCATAGGTCCAGACAACAGGCCCTCCGATTTGACACACTGAACTCTATCTGAGAAGTAGTTGGTAGAACCAGGCGAGGCAGTCATTTGAGAAACCAAGGCTATTTAGTCTGCCAATAAGAATGCGGTGGTTGACAGAGTCGAAAGCCTTGGCCAGGTCGATGAAGACGGCTGCACAGTACTGTCTATTATCAATCGCGGTTATAATATCGCTTTGGACCTTGAGCGTGGCTGAAGTGCACCCGTGACCAGCTCGGAAACCGGATTGCATAAGCGGAGAAGGTACGGTGGTATTCGAAATGGTCGATGATCTGTTTGTTAACTTGGCTTTCGAATACTTTCGAAAGGCAGGGCAGGATGGATATAGGTCTGTAGCAGTTTGGATCTAGAGTGTCACCCCCTTTGAAGAGGGGGATGACCGCGGCAGCTTTCCAATCTCTGGGGATCTCAGACGTTATGAAAGAGAGGTTGAACAGACTAGTAATAGGGGTAGCGACAATTTCGGCGGCTAGTTTTAGAAAGAAAGGGTCCAGATTGTCTAGCCCAGCTGATTTGTAGGGGTCCAGATTTTGCAGCGCCAAGCACCCCTCAGGGGTGTTTGGCCACGCAGTCATGGGTGAACAGGGAGTACAGGAGGGGACTAAGCACGCACCCCTGAGGGGGCCCCCGTGTTGTGGAACAGCGTGGCATATGTGTTGTTGTCTACCCTTACCACCTGGGGGTGGCCTGTCAGGAAATCCAGGATCCAGTTGCATAGGTAGGTGTTTAGTCCCAGGGTCCTTAGCTTAGTGATGAGCTTTGTGGGCACTATGTTGTTGAACGCTGCGCTGTAGTCAATGAACAGCATTCTCACATAGGTGTTCCTTTTGTCCAGGTGGGAAAGGGCAGTGTGGAGTGTGATTGCATCATCTGTGGATCTTTTGGGGCGGTATGCGAATGGGAGTAGGTTTAGGGTTTCCGGGATGATGGTGTTGACGTGAGCCATGACCAGCCTTTCTAAGCACTTCATGGCTACCGACGTGAGTGCTACGGGGCAGTAGTCATTTAGGCAGGTTACCTTCGCTTTCTTGGGCACAGGGACTATGGTGGTCTGCTTGAAAGATGTAGGTATTACAGACTCGATTAGGGAGAGGTTGAAAATGTCAGTTAATCTAGATTATATGTCCATTATCCTTCACCTAGTATTGTTTTGTCCAAAACATAAGCATCTTGGCTCTTCTCATGTACCCCGACAGTGAATAATAACTACAACTCCCATAATTAATGTTATTGAAAGACATCGATATTATCATGACTGTCAGGCAGCTGTGTTTGGGTTGGAGCCCACAACCCATCGCCACCTCTGTAAACTTTTCTGGGGTTCACTGTGAAATCTGCTAAGCCACGAAACCACTAACACTGAGTCTCAGTCTGCATCCCTTAGCCGGGAGTCAGGAGCGACTGGGTTCCATATGTGCTAGGCTTAGAATTCAGACAGCAGCCCTTCCTCAGTGCACTCTACTGTGTATTTAGGTGAGAACTCCTGGGCTCTACTTTCTTTTTTTTGTTGTTGGTATTTTACCCTCTTTTTCTCCCCAATTTCGTGGTATCCAATTGGTAGTTACAGTCTTTTCCCATCACTGCAACTCCCGTACGGACATGGGAGAGGCGAAGGTCGAGAGTCGTGTGTCCTCCGAAACACAACCGAGCCGCACTGCTTCTTGACACAGTCCCCGCTTAACCCGGAAGCCAGCCGCACCAATGTGTCGGAGGAAACACCGTACACCTGGCAAACAAGTCAGTGTGCACTGCGCCCAGCCGGCCACAGGAGTTTCTAGTGTGCGATGGGACAAGAACATCACTGCCGGCCAAACCCTCCCCTAACCTGGACGACGTTGGGCCAATTGTGTGCCGCCCCATGGGTCTCCCGGTCGCGGCTGGGCTGTGCTCTACTTTCTCATCACACTTTCCCCAGCCCTGATGCCTGCTGATGTTAACTCCAGGCAAAATATGGTTCAGCTGAAATGTCAGATAGATACCCCAGTTTGTTGCGCAGCCTGCATTGTAATATGGGGTTAGGTAAGTAAAAAATTAACAGAAACAATTCACATGCTTTTCTTTCATCTGCTTCTGTTCAGAGTTCCCGCCGCTTGCTCCCATATGATCATGTAAATAGCATGCTAATGACACGGTCTGGGGTATCCACATGGGTTAAGAAGTGTCAATCATCTTCCCCCTGGGCCTTGGCAGAGACCCAGAGCAAAGAGGTGCTTGGGGATGAAGGAATTAGAGTGCACGGGAGCAAACCAAATATCTAAATTTTTCAGCTGGTGAATCTGAGGGGTGGTACCCCCTTGAGAGAGCTTAACCTTGTCCCGTATATATATATATTTTTTATATATATATATATATTTTTTTTAATGTACCCATCTACCACACCCCCTCTTCGAAGGACTATGTATGTATGTATGTATGTATGTATAATAAAAAAAGTGTCCCTTATCTGGGGTGTCCAAAAATGTTGAAATCTTATTGTATCAATTAGCTTGACATTATGACATGTTTTACACATTTTCTGTGACTTGGAGTTTTAATTTGAGTTATACATTTCCTCGTGAAAATAACTCATTTGGGCCAACACTCAAAATGTGTTAATTTGTAGAATACAGGCCTAGTAAACTTCAAGTTCCACATACTAGAAAAAGCTCTTTAAAAAAGATAAAATAAGGAGCTTATCTAGATTTCTGGCGCTTTATATTCTAAAGGGATATTAAATGTACAAAAAAAATCCCCTAAAAGCCCACTGCGTTTGTTAAGGCGATACACTCCCTCTGACACATTTGAAGTTTGTTCAGGTTAGTCATCAGGAAAAAGAACACTTGAAACATCAAAAGTCCTCTTTATGATATTCAGAATATAAGTAGGCATCCTCAAAGACGAGTGTGAATAATTACTTTGTCACACAGAATCACCCCAATTTAAATGACACGATCTATTGAAAATATGGATGAAATTGCAGCGATGGTCCGCAAATAACAAGTAGCCTAGTCTCCATGCATCCTTGGGGCTATCTAGATGTTTCATGTAATCTTTTTTAACCAAACACTGCTGTCTTGCTGAATTTACTGTCCAATTTGAAGGGAGACGCAATTCTGTTGAGGAAAAAACCAATGTTTGTTTAATTGAAGACAATGTAGATTTGGATCATTATAGCCAATATACTTTAGCTGATTCTATCTTCCTCCTGAGGCAATATGTATTATTCAATTCCCAGCATAATTAAAAAAAAAAGGATTAAAGGAAGGTATTTCATATCACACAGAGGCATAACATGCTTGGAATGTGTACAATCTGCAAAAATATTGCTGCTCTTTCCCTCAAGGTCTAGCTGAATGATGATTACCTCAACCCAATAGAGTATACAGATACCCACAGCTCAGGTCTTCATCAAAAGGCCTACTTTTAGATTTTACTCATGCAACACTGGATGCCAAGTCCTTGGGGTTCTAAAATAATAAAATAAAACCTTACCCATCCTCCTCACATCCTTCCCCTCCCCAACATGGTACACCAGCCCTCCAGTATCCTATCACCTCCTGTGAATATCCAAGCTGTCGAGGCTGACTGGGCTCTGTCTCTCTTGCCCGGGAACGGTTGGAACGGATCCGGCCTTCGGGCCACAAACACTCCACTCGAGCCCCTGCAAACAAGGCCTGCCCCTCGAAACTGTCATCTAAATGCTAAGCGCTTTGGAGAGCTATGGCGGTGGATCTCTTGTACACACTTTATCCTTTCTGTAAGAGCACAGATAGTTTTCCTACAACATGATCTAATGCGTAGTGAGCTTTGAATGGGTGGTGGTGTGTTTCAGTGCCTATGGAGTTAGTGAACCTTCATCCAGATCTGGCAAAAACTGTGTGGAGCTGAACTGGGCTCATGTTTAAAGACCTCCACTGAGCGGCACAATCTGAGTATGCATAAACAACAGTTTTGCTACATGAGAACAATGGGTATTTTGCCCTAGAATGTAGTTTCTGAAATTCTGGAGGACGTTGTCTGTCAGAGAGGAATCGTACAAATAGGCATCTACACTTACACCGTGTGTACAACACATTAAGAACACCGGCTCTTTCCATGAGTCATTTAGCAGATGCTCTTATCCAGAGCAACTTACAGTAAGTGCATTCATCTTAATATAGCTAGGTGGGATAACCACACATCACAGGCATAGAATTCTAGTTCCTCTTGCTGCTCCGTAGGCAAGCACCATGGTCTTGTAGTGGACGCGAGCTTCAACTGGAAGCCAGTGGAGTGTGCGGAGGAGTGGGGTGACATGGGAGAACTTGGAAGGTTGAACACCAGGCGGGCTGCAGCGTTCTGGATAGGTTTCAGGGGTTTGATGGCACAAGCGGTGAGCCCAGCCAACAGAGAGTTGCAGTAGTCCAGACAGGAGATGACATCTGCCTGGATTAGGACCTGTGCCGCTTCCGGTGTGAGGTAGGGTTGTACTCTATGGATGTTTTAGAGCATGAACCTCTAGGAGCAGTCACTGATTTGATGTTTACAGAAAACAGGTTGTTGTCCAGGGTCACGCCAAGGTTATTTTCACCCTGGGAGGACAACACTGGAATTGTCAATCGTGATGGAGATGTCTTTGAGCAGGCAGGCCTTCCCCAGGAGTAAGAGCAGCTCCGTCTTCTCCAGGTTGACCTTCAGATGGTGGGCCGACATCCAAGCTGAGATATCTGCCAGGCACGCAGAGATGCGTGTCGCCACCTGGTAGTTGACTACATTGAGAGTCATCCGCATAGCAATGATAGGAGAGACCATGTGAGGATATGATGGAGCCGAGTGACTTGGTGTATAGAGAGAAGAGGAGAGGGACTAGAACCGAGGCCTGTGGTGCAGACACAGATCCTCTCCAGGTCACCTGGTAGGAGGGGCCTGACAGGTATGATGCAATCAAAACGCGTGCAGAGCCTGAGACGCGCAGCCCTGAGAGTGTGGAGAGGAGGATCTGATGGTTCACGGGGTCGAAGGCAGCAGATAGATCTAGGAGGATGAGAACAGAGAAGAGAGAGTCAGCTTTGATAGTGCGTAGAGCCTCCGTGACACAGAAGAGCAGTCTCGGTTGAGTGACCCGTCTTGAAGCCTGACTGGTTAGGGTCAATAAGATCGTTCTGAGAGAGATAACGAGAGAGACCACACGCTCAAGTGTTTTGGAAAGAAGAGGGATACAGGTCTATGGTTTTTGACGTCAGATGAGTCAAGTGTTGGTTTCTTGAGGAGGGGAGCGACTCGGGCCATTTTGAAGTCAGAGGGGACACAGCCAGTGGTGAGTTGATGAGGGAAGTGAGGAATGATAGATCTCCAGAGATAGTCTGGAGAAGGGAATTGGATTGAGCAGGCAGGTTGGCGGGCGGCCAGACCTCACTAGTCGCAGGATTTCATCTGGAGAGAGGGGAGAAAGAGGTCAAAAGCATAGGGTAGTTCTGTGTGGGTGGGACCAGTGGACTCAATAGGCTGAGTGAATGTGGAGCGGATGCCGTCAACCTTCTTTTCAAAGTGGTTGACAAAGTCGTCCGCAGAGAGGGAGGGTGAGAGGCTGGAGGATTAAGGAGGGAGGAAAAGTTGGAAAATAGTTTCCTAGGGTTAGAGGCAGAAGCTTGAAATTTAAAGTGATAGAAAGTGGCTTTAGAAACGGATACAGAGGAAGAGAAGGTAGAGAGGGAGTAAAAGGAAGCTTGCAATGAGTCACTCAGCCACGGAGCAGGAGGGGAGGGTCGAGCCGGCCGGGAGGAAAGGGGACAGTGCGAGTCATAGGATGCGGAAAGGGAGGAGAGTAGGGTCGAAGAGGCAGAATCAGGAGACAGGAGGGAGAAGGATTTAGCAGAAGGGAGCGATGATAGGATAGAAGAGGAGATAGTAGTGGGAGAGAGAGTGAAGATTGTGACAGCGCATGACCATCTGGGTCAGGGCTGAGGGGCTAGGGTTGGAGGAAAGGGATACAGAAAAGGAAACAAAGTAGTGATCAGAGACCTGGAGGGGGTTACTGTGAGGAGATGGACAGGTGAGAGAGGGAGAAAATAGAAAAATCTCCAGTTAGGAGAAATAAGTAGCCCTATGCCACCACCACGACGACCAGATGTAGTCAGATGGAGAGAGCAGCTGGAGTAGCAGTGTTCTCTCGGGTGAGCCATATCTCTGTCAGGGCCAAAAAGTCAAGGGACTGAAGGGCAGCAAAGGCTGAGGTGAACTCAGCGTTCTTGACCGCAGATCGGCAGTTCCAAACACTGCCGGAGACCCGGAATTACACATAGGTTGTGCGCACTAAATTAGAATGGTCGCAGCCAAGGGGTGGGGAGCATCTGTAAAGCCTACAGGGAGAGGAGCGAACAGGTATAGAAACACACAGTTGCCAAAGCTACAAAATAGCAAAATGAGATCTGAAAATAACTAGGTAACCTAGAGCCTCTCATTCCTTCCTCAAAGAATTCTGCAGAACTGTCTTTGTTTCAGCACCAGTCTTAGTTTTGCCGACGAGACCGCCTCTTACAGCTGCCACTGAGAACCCAGGGGAGACTGAAGTACTAACACTAATTGCTAATTGCCTAGCAGAGGTGAAGAGCACACCTCCCTGTACTAATTGCTTATTGCCTAGGAGAGGAGAAACCACTCCCCCTCTAATACAGCCACTGATTACCAAAACAAGTCACAAATTGCCCTGCCTCTTTATCCTGATTGATGTGTTAACAATCATCTGCAAGTTATGACCAGTCAACAGTTCCCACACCAAGTAGGCTGCTGGGAAAACAGGCAACACTTAAAGTAGATGGCCCTAGCTAGCAAAAAGACAGTACTAGACAACAGATAAAGACAACAATTATGCTTATCACTCCTGGAGATATCAGGAGTACTCTAGCTATATAATGAAGACAGACTGACCAGGTGAATCCAGGTGAAGGCTATGATCCCTTATTGATGTCACTTGTTAAATCCACTTCAATCGGTGTAGATGAAGGTGAGGAGACTGGTTAAAGAATGATTTTTAAGCCTTGAGACAATTGAGAAATGACTTGTATATGTGTGCCATTCAGAGGGTGAATGGGTAAGAGAAAATATTTAAGTGCCTTTGAACAAGGTATGGTAGTACGTGGCAGGCGCACCAGTTTGAGTGTGTCAAGAACTGCAACGCTGCTGGGTTTTTCACGCTCAACAGTTTCCCGTGTGTATCAAGAATGGTCCATCACTCAATGGACATCCAGCCAACTTGGAAAGCTGTGGGAAGCATTGGAGTCAACATGGGCCAGCATCCCAGTTGAACACTTTTTACACCTTTTAGAGTCCATGCCTGACGAATTGAGGCTGTTCTGAGGGCAAAAGGGTGTGTGACTCAATATTAGGAAGGTGTTCTTAATGTTTTGTACACTCTGTATATTCCTAGAATATTTTCCTATAGCAACTTAGCTCTGTTGAAAGAGCTGTATGTCTCGGTAGGATCTGTAGGAGTGCGTTGCCTTGTAAGGAGATGCACTGGGCGAAAAGGGTCAATATCAGCGGATATCATTGTCTATATCTTTCCGGATATCTGACGTTTTATTAGTTATAAGGAGTACACATGCTCCACATATGCATGTCCTTATTTTTATATATGGTGCTAGGATAGTCTCCGCAATGGGACAGTTTCTACATGCATCCACTCCGGACCTCAGAAATCTTCCTGCTACCGTATGAGTCCAGGGGTGAGATACGTTCAAGACACGCACCTGATGCGCGTGCACCCGCTGACATATTTGTAGAATATTCTAACTCTGGAAAGGGTATGTGTCAACATGCTGACAAATCTAAGCCTTTATACTTCGGCATGAACGAATCCACATATTTTATGAAATGGATTATATTTGTAGTCATTACCTAATCATTTATGGCAGAATTCTTGATTCTAGTTACTAAGATAAATAAAACATCTCAAATGAGCTACTCACTTTAGCATTAGCTTCTTTTAGGTATTTTCTGAACAGCTTCTCACTTCTTTGTTTCTCCAGTTGTCAGTTCGACCACACACCGTTTACACACTCATTTGTGGCGCCCAAATTCAAAAATGGAAGTTGGAATTCTTGTTGCTAGGCTACCAGTTACAGTGCTTTTAGCTTGTGTGTGCCTTTATGCAGAGGGAATATAACAATTATAGCTAAGCTGTGTTCGAATACCCATACTAACATACTGTATACTACATACTTAATGAGTATATACTACATACTATATACTATTAGTTCATTTTAGTATACTGTAAACGAACGTTATCCTTTCAGTTGAGCGTACTAGCGCTTCGCCTGTCTACCGGAAGTTGATGCTGTTGCTATGCAACCTCTTGCTAGCTTGTTAGAATAACAAATTACTAGCTAGACATCTTACGATTTTGGGTGTGTTCGTAAATTAAATCTGGAGTGCCAGAGTGCGCTCTGAGTGCGCTCTGGGCGTTCGTAAATCCAGAGCATTGTCAGATTGTCCGGTTGTAAATTCAGAGCGTTTCACTCTCGGAGCGTTCAGAGCGCACACTGGATGCTCTGGCTGAGTAGTAGGGTTGATCCGAGCGTTCTGACCTCACAACGGCACCCAAGCTAACTGGCTAACGTTAACTAGCTTGCTAGCTACTTCCAGACACACTCTGACCATTTTACTCGCCCTAGCAGAACTGGTTAGGCTGTTTTCATGTTATTCAGAGCGTTGGTGACTGTAACTGTGCTGCTGGCAACAATTTAATTATGCTTTTTTTTGCTGATGTTTACTAAGGGTGTTGAGCATTCCTAAATTCATCAGTTATTCTGCGCTCTGGCACACTCAGAAGAGAATGCTCTGAAATCGGAGTAGATAGCCAGAATTAACAATGTCCATTGAGAACGCACAATGACTATACTACTTGAAAAATCAAGTCAATAAACATTGGGTAGTTAGTTAGAAAGCATATAGTTAATATACTGTCTGGCAAGTTCGATGTATTAGTAGCCAACTAACGTTAGGTAGTAAAGTCATTACTTTATTACATTGCTCAACATTTTCTTAGCATTTGTCATAATTAGTTAAAGCTATGAATTTGTATCCGCTCTCGACGGTCCTCGGCTGCATATTTTCTGCCATTTTCTTCAAATCTGAAAACGTTGTGAAGCCACGCCCATTTTGTTAAGAATTTCATTATGGGCCCTAAAAGCATGGAAATAGTGTCCACTGCTTGTATATTTCGTATTTTGGCTAATTTAATATGACATCCGGGAACTTTTGGTATACTAACTATATCCATACTATGACCAATAAGCATACTACATACTCAATTTACTTCACAAATAGTATGGTTAGTGTGGTTAGTATGAGTATTCGAACACAGCTCTAGTGTCTGAAAGAATGATATGGATTTAATATTTGTCAAATTATTGAGCATGTCCTCAAAACATCAGAAATTGTCCTTATTTAGCATATCAAAAAGCATATCAAGATCCTCATATGGACCTCAGTCAAGAGCATATGCATTGCATGTGCTGAGAAAATACAGTGCATTTGGAAAGGATTCAGACCTCTTCCCTTTTTTCACATTTTGTTACGTTACAGCCTTATTCTATAATTGATTCAATTAATTGTTTTCCTCATCAATCTACAAACAATACCCCGTAATGTCAATGCCAAAACAGGTTTTTAGAAATGTTTGCAGAAATACCTTATTTACATAAGTATTCAGACCCTTTGCTATGAGACTTGAAATTAAGCTCAGGTGCATCCTGTATTCATTGATCATCCTTGAGATGTTTCTACAACTTGATTGAAGTCCACCTGTGGTAAATTCAATTGAATGGACATGATTTGGAAAGGCACACACCTGTCTATATAAGGTCCCACAGTTGACAGTGCATGTCAGAGCAAAAACCAAGCCATGAAGTTGAATGAATTGTCCGTAGAGCTCCGAGACAGGATTGTGTCGAGCCACAGATCTGGGGAAGGGTACCAAATAATTTCTGCAGCATTGAAGGTCCCCAAGAACACAGTGGCCTCCATCATTCTTAAATGGAAGAAGTTTGGAACCACAAGACTCTTCCTAGAGCTGGCCATCCGACAAAACTGAGCAATCGGGTGAGAAGAGCCTTGGTCAGGGAAGTGACCAAGAACCCGATGGTCACTCTGCCAGAGCTCCAGAGTTCCTATGTGGAGATGGGAGAACCTTCCAGAAGAACAACCATCTCTGCAGCACTCCACCAATCAGGCCTTTATGGTAGAGTGGCCAGACGGAAGCCACTCCTCAGTAAAAGGCACATGAGAGCCCGCTTGGAGTTTGCCAAAAGGCACCTAAAGGACTCTCAGACCATGAGAAACAGGATTGTCTGGTCTGATGAAACCAAGATTGAACTCTTTGGCCTGAATGCCAAGCGTCACGTCTGGAGGAAGCCTGGCACCATCCCTACGGTGAAGTTGGTGGTGGCAGCATCATGCTGTGGGGAAGTTTTTCAGCGGCAGGGACTGGGAGACTAGTCAGGATCAAGGGAAAGATGAACGGAGCAAAGTACAGAGAGATCCTTGATGAAAACCTGCTCCAGAGCGCTCAGGACCTCAGACTGGGGGCGAAGGTTCACCTTCCAACAGGACAATGACCCTAAGCACACAGCCAAGACAACGCAGGAGTAGCTGTAGGACAAGTCTCTGAATGTCCTTGAGTGGCCCAGCCAAAGCCCGGACTTGAACCCAATCGAACATCTCTGGAGAGACCTGAAAGTAGCTGTGCAGCGACACTCCCCATCCAACCTGACAGAGCTTGAGAGGATCTGCAGAGAACAATGGGAGAAACTCCACAAATACAGGTGTGCCAAGCTTGTAGCGTCATACCCAAGAAGACTTGAGGCTGTAATCGCTGCCTAAAGTGCTTCAACAAAGTACTGAGTAAAGGGTCTGAATACTTATGTAAATGTATTATTTCAGTATTTTGCAAAACAATCTAAAAACCTATTTTTGCTTCGTCATTATGGTGTATTGTGTATAGATTGATGAGGGGAAAAACAATTTAATCTTTTATTTAGTCTTTTATGTCCAACAATAAACAATAAACAACATTTTTTTTTTATTCTCAGAAAACTTGGTGTGCCAAATAAAACCACCCGCTGGCCACAAGTTTGGGAAAGACTATCAGTAACATTTCAAGTAAATATCTACTACTAGCCCTAACCTTAACCCTTATCCTAACCCTAAACTCAACACTTATCCTAACCCTAACCTCAATCCTTATCCTAACCCTAAACTTAACCCTAACCTTAATCCGTAACCTCCTGTTGGAAGGTGAACCTTCGCCCCCAGTCTGAGGTCCTGAGCGCTCTGGAGCAGGTTTTCATCAAGGATCTCTCTGTACTTTGCTCCGTTCATCTTTCCCTTGATCCTGACTAGTCTCCCAGTGGTCCTCTGTAGCTCAGCTGGTAGAGCACGGCGCTTGTAACGCCAAGGTAGTGGGTTCGATCCCCGGGACCACCCATACACAAACAAATGTATGCACGCATGACTGTAAGTCGCTTTGGATAAAAGCGTCTGCTAAATGGCATATTATTATTATTATTATTATAACAAGTATTTGCTTATCAACAGTTTGTTGATAGTATCACAATCTGTAGAGCATCTACAGATGGACTATCCGGACTATCCAAATAAAGTGTGTCATATTTCTTCAGGGCAACAAAGTGTTGTATGATCGTGGGCCTGTGCTTCCAGAGAAGACACTCACTCGCTGAGATGCTGCCGACTGAGCTAATCGGCCATCTGCACCCCAGGACTGAGAAATGTGGACGTCAGAGTTTATGGGAACATAAGCTAAACAGCCAGCCAGGCCTAGCTACTTTCAGAGGAGCGACGGGCGTGAGGGGAGTGATACTCCAGACGAGACTCCCAACATTTTCATGTCAAATCCAGAGACATACAAATCTCAGAGTGATATGCCAAATTTCTGCAGGATTCACTGGAGCACAAATGGTAGACTTTCCTCCCTCCCCAGCTCTCTCTTCTCTCCTTAGCACTAGCAGTCACTGACTGGGCGCCGCTTGGCAGCAGTGGGTGATTGGAAACATCTGCAGTAACTGAGTGAGTGTTCACTCGCCAGATAAAGAGAAAGGGAGGGATTGTTTTTGGAGGCATTTTGCTATTGGCAGTAGAAGAGTTGTTTACAGCAAACAGATCTCAACCAGTCATGTATGTTTAGATATGAAGATACTGTATTTTTTCCTCAGTGTGACAAAATTGATGAATTGTCTAAAACGCTATATATTATTTGTCTTTCAGCACTTCTTTACTGTGGCCACCCTGGAGAGGCCTGAATAAACAGGAGAGCAGACGACGAAGGGATATGATTGTGCACTTCCTGCTTGGCAACTACAGGAAGTAATTGAGCTCTACAGGAAGTAAGGACAAACCCCTAAAGATATCCCAGTTATTCTTCCATTGTTTTCATACGACTACGATACGACTGCAAAGGCCAAGCTGTCAGCACATTGAGTAGTAAACAGTTACTGAATGTTAAATTGATAGCCATGAGGGATTTATAGCTAGCTAGCTGTTGGGACATTGAGTATCTCACAGACTGGCACTGCCTGAATCCAGTGAATTCCCAAACCAGTGGGATTCAGCAGGTCCTGTAGACCCATTCAGCACAGCTGCCACTGATATCAGTGCTTGGAGTCAGAAAAGTATATTTTTATTTGGATGTGTGGCTCTAACAGACTAGCTATATAAATAATGAAATGGAGCCAGTAATTGGCGGTTCTAGGTAATTAGGACCAGGCTGTCAGCTAGCTTAGTCATTGCCTTAGTCTGATGGCGCATCAGAGAGGATAGTAATCACTATTATGTATGGAGGTTGTTGACACAACAATAATCCCATCCTTAGCTGGGATATCAGGGTTTATGTTTATCGGCCCCATTTCGAGAGGCATTCCCACATATTTTAAAGGCTTTATATCTGTCCGTTTACGCCGGTTACATGCGTCAATGTCTATGCCTGGCCTGCTGCATCGGCGGTAGGCAAACTAGAAGGCGAGGCAGACCCTCAGCTTGGTTTTGAATTTTCTGCTTGGCGACTCTGAAAAGCTTGTCCATATTTTATTAGTCAAACAGTTTTACTTTTCCGCTGCTAGCGGTGATGCCTCTCCATAAACAGCATTACCAACCATCTCAGCAGGTTTTCTGATACCCCTGTAATCCTGTCATTTCATTCATGGACACCTCCAGGGTTATTTTGGGACCATAGTGTATCTGCCTGCCTGTCTCTGCTCCTCTGTGTGAGAGATTTGGATTCCCTCTTCTCTTCTCAACCCCGCCCCCAATTCACTAATTGTTAGATCCACATAGATAGATGTGATGTCCAGACCTCATGTATATAGGGGACTGCTTTCCAATGAGTTTAGTCAATTTCTTTACCTCTGAGTGCCCTACAGTACATAATTGCTACCCTCTTTTTATACCCCAGTTCTCTCAGATACAGTGAATGTTATGCAATACAGTCTGTTCCTACAGACCTAAATGGTTTTGTAAACGGGGACCGTTGAAGGTAAGATTGGTGGAGGGAGGACAAAAACTATAGTCTGTTTCGCTGGGCAGTGTGTGTAAATTGCATTGGCTTTGAATTAAACATGTGGCACCTCTGCACTCAAGCGTGATGGACATCCAACCATATTGCAGGCAGAGAAAAGGACTTTCTATTTATGGGAAGATATTGTATTCATTTGATTATAATAAAACATCCATTAGGCCCTGAGTGAATGGCACAGGGGAACATGCGACAGCTCAAGGTAATAATAGTCTGTGTCTGCTGCTCTCAACGAGGCTAGAGGGTCAGAGCCCTACTGATATTACTTTCCTTTGTATAGGAGCAGATACAGTGATATGGAGCAGGCGGGTAATAAAGAAATACAGTGGGGATGACATTTTTGACACCCTTGATAAAGATTATCAATAATGACTGTATAAAATAAATAATTCAAATTCTGACCTATAATGTATGCTCCAACAAATTGGGAAATTATATTATTTTATACTAATACAATTGCTCAGAGAAAATTATTTTGTTAAACAAGTAATCGTTTTTTCTGGAAAAAGTAGGCGTCAAAATGATTGATGCCCCTAAAGATTCTTATAAATAAAGTAGTCCAAAGTTTAGTATTTGGTCCCATATTCCTAGCATGCAACATCAAGCAAAACAATCTGAAACACAACCAAAACGAACTGCAAATGCATCCAAGTTTGTAGAGTCACAAGGTTAAAGTAGTCATTGCGTGCTAAGAATATGGGACCAAATACTAAACTTTGGACTACTTTCTTTTTAAGAATCTTTATGGATGTCAATCATTTTTACCCTTACCATTTTGAGAAAAATATTATTACTTGTTAAACAAAATCTGTTGCTCTGAGCAATTGTATTAGTATAAAATAATATAATTTCCCAATTCATTTCAGCATACAATATAGCTCAGCATTTGAATTATTATTTTATACAGCCATTATTGCTCATTTTGTTAAGGGTGTCAATAATTTTGGACCCCACTATATACACTACTGTTCAAAAGTTTGGGGTCACTTAGAAATGCAATTTTTTTGTCCATTAAAATAACATCAAATTGATCAGAAATACAGTGTAGACATTGTTAATGTTGTAAATGGCTATTGTAGCTGGAAACGGCTGATTTTTTTATGGAATATCTCCATGCAAGATCTCACCTCGTGGGGCATCAATGATCATGAGGAAGGTGAGGGATCAGCCCAGAACTACACGGTAGGACCTGGTCAATGACCTGAAGAGAGCTGGGACCACAGTCTCAAAGAAAACCATTAGAAACACACTACGCCGTCATGGATTAAAATCCTGCAGCGCACGCAAGGTCCCCCTGCTCAAGCCAGCTCATGTCCAGGCCCATCTGAAGTTTGCCAATGACCATCTGGATGATCCAGAGGAGGAATGGGAGAAGGTCATGTGGTCTGATGAGACAAAAATAGAGCTTTTTGGTCTAAACTCCACTCGCCGTGTTTGGAGGAAGAAGAAGGATGAGTACAACCCCAAGAACACCATCCCAACCGTGAAGCATGGAGATGGAAACATCATTCTTTGGGGATGCTTTTCTGCAAAGTGGACAGGACGACTGCACCGTATTGAGGGGAGGATGGATGGGGCCATGTATCGCGAGATCTTGGCCAACAACCTCCTTCTCTCAGTAAGAGCATTGAAGATGGGTCGTGGCTGGGTCTTCCAGCATGACAGTGACCCGAAACACACAGCCAGGGCAACTAAGGAGTGGCTCCGTAAGAAGCATCTCAAGGTCCTGGAGTGGCCTAGCCAGTCTCCAGACCTGAACCCAATAGAAAATCTTTGGAGGGAGCTGAAAGTCCGTATTGCCCAGCGACAGCCCTGAAACCTGAAGGATCTGTAGAAGGTCTGTATGGAGGAGTGGGCCAAAATCCCTGATGCAGTGTGTGCAAACCTGGTCAAGACCTACAGGAAACGTATGATCTCTGTAATTGTAAACAAAGGTTTCTGTACCAAATATTAAGTTCTGCTTTTCTGATGTATCAAATACTTATGTCATGCAATAAAATGCAAATTATTTACTTAAAAACCATACAATGTGATTTTCTGGATTTTTGTTTTAGATTCCGTCTCTCACAGTTGAAGTGTACCTATGATTAAAATTACAGACCTCTACATGCTTTGTAAGTAGGAAAACCTGCAAAATCGTCAGTGTATCAAATACTTGTTCTCCCCACTGTATATATATATATTGTGACGTCACGAGAGGCTACACAGCTTTCAGCGGGATTGCTCAAGTAGTGCAAGGAGACAAGGTTCAAACAAAACAAGGATTTTATTATAGGTCTTGGGAAATTAACGAAAATATAACAAAATTCTGTTCTCTTGTGGCTCTTTAAGGGTTAACAGTTCAGGGATGTCTCTTCCACATCCAAAGTCATAATTCTCACTCGCTCAGATAACTTTTCCCCAGCCTTACTGTAGTCCACGTTGCAGCTAGTGGCCAACCCAGCAAAAAGTCCTTCCAAATGTCTCTCACGTATTTCCACAGGTGCATATATCCCAAGGTGAGTATTTCCCAAAGGTAAGTATCTCCAAATCCTTATATTCCTCATGGAAGTGGACGTGCAGCACTCTTGTCCTCCAGAGAGCCCAGGTTGGAGACTGTGTCTCTTCACTTCCCAAACCTTCAGCTCATCAGCTCCTCATTTGTTTCAGCTGCGTGGGAAGATTGGCCATAGAGGGGTGGAGTTCCCGACCATACCAGCAGATGGAGCCATAGCTGTCTGGGTTTGCAGCCACCTCAGGGGGATGTAACGTCCCTCCAGGACACAGCCTCTCGTGACATCACACATCCCCCTCCTCGGGACCGACGTCCTCGTCGGGGTAAAGGCAGCGAAGAAGGCATCACGCCGGGAGAGGGCGTCCGCATTGCCGTGGTGCTTGCCAGACTGCTCTCTCTTCAACTCCTCCAACTCTAGGACCAGGGACTCAGCCTCCTGTTGTCTCTCCTTGAGTTTCTTACTGAACGCATCAGCCTTGGTTTTAGCAGAGTTTAGCTTCTGTTGAGCAGCTTTCAGTTCCTTCTCTCTCTCTGCCTCCGCATTCTTCATCTTGTTCTCCAACACCTTGTACTTCTCCTCTGCCTTCTTCTGGACCTCCTTACTACTGCGCAGGGTCTCCTCACACTCCTCGATGGTCCTGCGCAGCCTCTCCAGCTCCTCCTGTTGCTTATGGAAGGAGCTCTGTTGGAGTTTAGCCTGGAGGATATCTAACTCTTCTGTCTTCATGTCTAACTGTTGCTTTAACAAACAATACCTCTCAGCGGTCCCCTTCAGACCAGACAGTTCTTTGTCCAGATTCTGTAGCTCCGTCTCTGTGTCGGTCTGGGCACCTGCCATCCCTATCAGAGCCCGGGCGGGAGTGAGTAACTCGGAGGATTGCACCGGAGCCTTCCCAGGATGAGTCTTGCCTCTCCGTTTCCGAGGTACTCGGGTTATCCTCTCCTGAGACTCTCTCCAGAGTGGGTAAAAGGCTGGGCAGTCTCGTCCAATTAGGACAGGGACGGGGAGGGAATCAACCACCCCCGCCGTCGTGTGTATGGTTCCCCGTGTGCTGGTCATTGTAAGTTCAGTAATGGGGTATTCTCTGGTGTCCCCACGGACACAGGAAACTGGGAGGACTTTCCCCGGGGGTCAGACACGTTGGGCCCACCAAATCCTTACGCACCAGGGTGGCCCGGCTACCAGAATCCAGTAAGGCCTCCACATCATGGTGATTCACAGTTACCGGGCAGGTGGGGGTCGATCTGGGCCGCCATCTACGACTCCCAAGAGCGAGGCAAAACGGTGTGTGGGTGCTGAGCTGGAGGACTCCGCAGTGGGCATAGGTTCATCGGCTGGTTTCCCACACTGCCAGGAGATATGTCCCATCTCCCCACACCGGTAACACTGTCGAAGTTTCCCCCTCCTGGTGTACTCTTCTTGGACCCGCCTGGTTTCTGGCTCCCCCTGGAGCCGGGATAAGTCCTGACGTGGCTGGGTTCGAGACCTTGGGGTCCTTTGGACGGGTTCTTCCCATTTGTGGTGGGGCCGCACTCCTGGGGTCTTTTCGGGAAGCATTCAGCATCTCCGCTGTGGCCTGGTACTTTTCCACAGCTTCCACGGTCAGATCAGCCGTGGTCAAGGCCTGTTGACTGATGAACCGTTTTGCCTCATAAGGCAGGGCGCGTGAGGTAACGATCCACCACAACGGCCTCCACCACCGCCGCTGCTGTATTCCTCTGCGGATCCAGCCATTTCCTTGCGATTCGGACAAGTTCATGCATCTGCGCCCGAGGAGGTTGGTCTGGTTGGAAGGTCCAGCTGTGAAAGCGCTGGGCCATACCAAACTTTGTGAGTCCATATCTGCTGAGGATCTCAGACTTCAGGGCATCATAGTCAGTAACCTGGTCAGGGCCCAGGTCCCGGACAGCATTCAGTGATTCCCCGGTTAGAAAGGGGGCTAACAGACCAACCCACTGTTGCTTGGGCCAGGCTTCCCTAGTGGCCGTGGCCTCAAATGCATGCAGGTATGCCTCAATGTCATCGGTAGCTCCCATCTTAGATATAAAGTCACTTGCCTTTATTGGGCGGGTATTTTGGACCACCCTCTGTCTCTGCAACTGCAATTCCTCTGCCTTCAGAAGGTTGGCTTTCTTTTGCTCCTCCAAGAGAGCCACGTTTGCTTGCATCTGGGCTTGCTGGCCAGCAACAAGGGCTTTCAATATGTCCTCCATTTCAGTCGGCGGGGAGCCTACGGCCAACTTGGAAAACTGGGTGATCAAACCTTCGGTATCCTCCTCTGACATTCACTATTAACGCTTGAGCGTGCCCGTATTCTCCACCATCTGTGACGTCACGAGAGGCTACACAGCTTTCAGCGGGATTGCTCAAGTAGTGCAAGGAGACAAGGTTCAAACAAAACAAGGATTTTATTATAGGTCTTGGGAAATTAACGAAAATATAACAAAATTCTGTTCTCTTGTGGCTCTTTAAGGGTTAACAGTTCAGGGATGTCTCTTCCACATCCAAAGTCATAATTCTCACTCGCTCAGATAACTTTTCCCCAGCCTTACTGTAGTCCACGTTGCAGCTAGTGGCCAACCCAGCAAAAAGTCCTTCCAAATGTCTCTCACGTATTTCCACAGGTGCATATATCCCAAGGTGAGTATTTCCCAAAGGTAAGTATCTCCAAATCCTTATATTCCTCATGGAAGTGGACGTGCAGCACTCTTGTCCTCCAGAGAGCCCAGGTTGGAGACTGTGTCTCTTCACTTCCCAAACCTTCAGCTCATCAGCTCCTCATTTGTTTCAGCTGCGTGGGAAGATTGGCCATAGAGGGGTGGAGTTCCCGACCATACCAGCAGATGGAGCCATAGCTGTCTGGGTTTGCAGCCACCTCAGGGGGATGTAACGTCCCTCCAGGACACAGCCTCTCGTGACATCACAAATATATATATATATATATATATATATATATATATATATCTATATATATATATATATATATCCATACATATACACACACTACCATTGAAAAGTTTGGGGTCACTTAGAAAGTTCCTTGTTTTCGAAAGAAAAGCAAATTTTTTTGTCCATATATCTTTTTTTTTTATTGTGCTTCGTGACAGAGTTATGTTTGAGGTTGTAAAGAGAGCTGGAACATGGTGAAAAATAATATTACAGCCCATTAGATAGGGCAGAGCTAAGAGCTTCTCGCCGCTCTGCGACGGTAACCATGTCTCCTTGGCGGTGGTCAATGGCGCTGGGTTATATTGTGTCTGATCTCCACTGCTGTTGCTCACAGATTGAGTCGTGTACATCACCAGAACTCTATCTCCTGGGGAGCTAATGCAGATGGTCTATCGTCTTCATCGTGCTCAGCAGGAGAGGAGAAGGGCAAACCAAGCTTCCTCAGGAATGTCCTATGGGAATGTCCCCCCCCCCCCCCTTCAACCTCCACCCTTACAGTCATGCTTAAAAAGATAGGCTGGCTTTGTGTGCATGGGTGTAGTTTTTGTGTGCAGGGGTGTAATTTTTGTGTGCAGGGGTGTAATTTTTGTGTGCAGGGGTGTAGTTTTTGTGTGCAGGGGTGTCGTTTTTGTGTGCAGAGGTGTAGTTTTTGTGTGCAGGGGTGTAGTTTTTTATGCTCTCCTGGGCAGTCAAGGCCCTGTTTGCATGAGAGTTATGTGAAACAACCAGATGAGGAATCCTAGGTATTCTGAATGGAACGCGATGCGTGTCCTCTCTGGTTCCTCGTGTCCTCTCTAGTTCCTCTCGATCCTCTCTGTCTCGCTTGTGTGCCTTCTTTCCCTCCATTTGCATCTACACATTCTGCACTTTTGCATCTGCACTGTTCATCAAATCAAATGTTATTTGTCACATGCGCCGAATACAACAGGTGTAGACCTTACCGTGAAATGCTTACTTACAATCCCTTAACCAACAATGCAGTTTTAAGAAAATAGAGTTAAGAAAATATTTACTAAATGAACTAAAGTAAAGCTTCCCGTTGCGACGACCACAAAGATCCATCTGCTAGTCCCGGCCCGCTAGCACACGCAATCAACAGCCGTGCCTCCTGCTCGCCTGTGTCATAGCAGCCACTGAACTGCTCCCGGACTCACCTATTGCTGTTCACTGGACCTTATGATCACTCAGCTACACAGCTGATGCCTGCTGGACTGTTCCTTTATACGGTACCCCATCCTGTTTATCTGTTTAGCCGCAGCTCAACCTTTCGTCTCCATCACCAGCTGTTGTCTTAGCTCTCTCAAATAACACCTGTGATTGCTTTATGCCTCTCTCCCATGTCAGTATGCATATTGCTGTTTCGGTTAGTTCTTACTGTACTTTTTCACTGTAGAGCCCTCAGTCCTGTTCAAACTGCCTCAGATAGCTCCTTTGTCCCACCCCCCACACACGCGGAGACCGGCTCAATCGGTGCCTCCAGTGATGCTATCTCTTTCATCGTTACCCAACGCTTAGGTTTACCTCCACTGTACTCATATCCTTCCATATCCTTGTCAGTACATAATGCCCTGAATATATTCTACAACGCCTGGAAATCTGCCCCTTTTATTCTCTGTACCCAACGCACTAGAAGACCAGTTCTTAAAGTCTTTAGCCGTATCCTTATTCTATTCTTCCTCTGGTGATGTAGAGGTTAACCCAGGCCCTGTACCCCCCAGTATCACTCCTACTCCCCAGGCGCTCTCATTTGTTGACTTCTGTAACCGCAAAAGCCTTGGTTTCTTGCATGTTAACATCAGAAGCCTCCTCCCTAAGTTTGAGTTATTCACTGCGTTAGCTCACTCGACCAACCCTGATGATTTAGCAGTGTCTGAATCCTGGCTTAGGAAGGCCACCAAAGATTCAGAAATGTCCATTCCCAACTACAACATTTTCCATCTAGATAGAACTGCCAAAGGGGACGGAGTTGCAATCTACTGTAGAGCTCTATCATACTATCCAGGTCTGTGCCCAAACAGTTTGAGCTTCTACTTCTAAAAATCCACCTTTCCAGAAATAAATATCTCACTGTTGCCGCTTGCTACAGACCCCCCTCAGCCCCCAGCTGTTTCCTGGACACCATATGTGAATTGATTGCCCCCCATCTATCCTCAGAGTTCGTATTGCTTGGTGACCTAAACTGGGATATGATTAACACCCCGGCCATCCTACAATCTAAACTAGATTCCCTCAATCTCACACAAATTATCAAGGAACCTACCAGGTACAACCCTAAATCCGTAAACATGGGCACCCTCATAGATATCATCCTGACTAATTTACCCTCTAAATACACCTCTGCTGTCTTCTAACCAGGATCACAGCGATCACTGCCTCATTGCCTGCGTCCGTAATGGGTCCGCGGTCAAACGACCACTCCTTATCACTGTCAAACGCTCCCTAAAACACTTCAGTGATCAGGCCTTTCTAATTGACCTGGCCGGGTATCCTGAATGGATAATGACCTCATTCCGTCGGTAGAGGATGCCTGGTTGTTCTTTAAAAGTGCTTTCCTCTCCATCTTAAATAAGCATGCCCCATAAAAAAAATAACAGATATAGCCCCTGGTTCATCCCAGACTTGACTGCCCTTGACCAGCACAAAAACATCCTGTGGCGTACTGCATTAGCATCGAACAGCCCCCGCGATATGCAACTTTTCAGGGAAGTCAGGAACCAATATACACAATCAGTTAGGAAAGCAAAGGCTAGCTTTTTCAAACAGAAATTTGCATCCTGTAGCATTAACTCCAAAAAGTTTTGGGACACTGTAAAGTCCATGGAGAATAAGAGCACCTCCTCCCAGCTGCCCACTGCACTGAGGCTAGGAAACACTGTCACTACTGATAACTCTACGATAATCGAACATTTCAACAAGCATTTTTCTACTGCATGCCATGCTTTCCACCTGGCTACCCCTACCCCGGCCACCAGCTCTGCACCCTTCGCTGCAACTTGCCCATGCCCCCCCCGTCTGAGATCCCCAGAGATTGGAAAGCTGCCGCTGTCATCTCCCTCTTCAAAGGGAGTGACACTCTAGATCCAAACTGTTACAGACCTATATCCATTCTGCCCTGCGTTTCGAAAGTATTTGAAAGTTAACAAACAGATCACCGACCATTTAGAATCCCACCGTACCTTCTCCGCTATGCAATCTGGTTTCCGAGCTGGTCATGGGTGCACCTCAGCCACGCTCAATGTCCTAAACGATATTATAACCGCGATCGATAAAAGACAGTACTGTGCAGCCGTCTTCATCGACCTGGCCAAGGCTTTCGACTCCGCCAATCACTGCATTCTTATTGACAGACTAAATAGCCTTGGTTTCTCAAATGACTGCCTCGCCTGGTTCACCAACTACTTCTCAGATAGAGTTCAATGTGTCAAATCGGAGGGCCTGTTGTCTGGACCTCTGGCAGTCTCTATGGGGGTGCCACAGGGTTCAATTCTCAGGCAGACTCTATTCTCTGTGTATATCAATGATGTCGCTCTTGCTGCTGGTGACTCTCAGATCCACCTCTACGCAGACGACACCATTTTGTATACATCTGGCCCTTCATTGGACACTGTGTTAACAAACCTCCAAACGAGCTTCAATGCCATACAGCCTCCTTCCGTAGCCTCGAACTGCTCTTAAGCGCAAGTAAAACTAAATGCATGCTCTTCAATCGAACGTTGCTTGCACCCGCCTGCCCGACTAGAATCACTACTCTCGGCGGGTCTGACTTAGAATATGTGGACAACTACAAATACCTAGGTGTCTGGTTAGACCGTAAACTCTTCTTCCAGACTCACATTAAGCATCTCCAATCCAAAGTTAAATCTAGAATCGGCTTCCTATTTCGCAACAAAGCCTCCTTCACTCATGCTGCCAAACATGCCCTCGTAAAACTGACTATCCTACCGATCCTTGACTTCGGCGATGTAATTTACAAAATAGCCTCCAACACTCTACTCAGCAAATTGGATGTAGTCTATCACAGTGCCATCCGTTTTGTCACCAAAGCCCCATATACTACCCACCATTGTGACCTGTACGCTCTCGTTGGCTGGCCCTCACTACATATTCGTCGCCAAACCCACTAGCTCCAGGTCATCTATAAATCACTGCTAGGCAAATCCCCGCCTTATCTTAGCTCATTGGTCACCATAGCAACACCCACCCGTAGTATGCGCTCCAGCAGGTATATCTCACTGGTCATCCCCAAAGCCAACACCTCCTTTGGCCGCCATTCCTTCCAGTTCTCTGCTGCCAATGACTGGAACGAACTGCAAAAATCTCTGAAGCTGGAGACTCTTATCTCCCTCTCTAACTTTAAGCATCAGTTGTCAGAACAGCTTACCGATCATTGCACCTTTACACAGCCCATCTGTAATTAGCCCACCCAACTACCTCATCCCCATATTGTTATTCATTTTGCTCATTTGCACCCCAGTATATCTATCATTTCAGTGTTAATACTAAATTGTAATTATTTTGCACTATGGCCTATTTATTGCCTTCATAACTTACTACATTTGCACACACTGTATATAGATTTTCTATTGTGTTATTGGCTGTATGTTTTGTTTACCCCATATTTAACTCTGTGTTGTTGTTTTTATCGCACTGCTTTGCTTTATCTTGGCCAGGTCGCAGTTGTAAATGAGAACTTGTTCTCAACTGGCTTACCTGGTTAAATAAAGGTGAAATAAAAAAATTAAATAAAAATGTGTTTTTGTAAAATGTTCGGTGGAAATTGGTAAAAGTAGTCCTTGTGCATAGCGTTGTTTGCCTGGCTACCCAAACTCTTTGCTCCGGCCAAAAGCTACACCATGCCCACGGACGTTAATTTTCTCCGCAATGAGTTTTGATCTGAGTACCTCCCCGACAATTTCTAGAACAGAAAAATATTCTAGCAGTTCAAATTGGTTCCAGAAACTGATGGGTTGGACCAGAGTCAGAACCCACATTTTGTTACGTTACAGCCTTATTCTTACATTTTACACACAATACCCCATAATGACAAAGTGAAAACAGGGTTTTTAGACCCTTCTTCCAGCCAAGACAATGGCAACAATAGAGATGAAACAAGATCTACACAAAGCAAACGGAATGGTTGATGTGCAACATTTACCTGCAGCTAACTTTGCAGATATCACTACTGGGTGATTTGAAAAGTCATAGTCAGTCGATCAATAATATAATAATACTTTTAGCAAAAAAAAGTATCTTTAATTTACAATCTGTAGATACTGAGAATGGAAAGGTTCAGAACTTTTGTGAAACATCACAGCACAGTTGAAAAGTATATGGCAAAAATGGATGGTGTTGGCAGATAGATGGGAGGGGTTGAGTGGAGCTGAAGGGTGGGATTATAAACAACATGATAACTAATGTAAAATATGCTGTGTCTGTAAAATGTATGTGGGTTCGGAACAGCACAGTTAAAAATATATGGCAAAGTAGAAATCAAGCTGGATGGTCTTCGGAGATGGGAGGGGTTGATGGTAGCTGAAGGATGGGATTAAAAACAAACAAAAGATAACTGTTGTAAGGTGCATTGTGTCCGTAAAATGTAAATAGGATGTATAAACTGGAAGTAGAAGCCTAAGTCTTGTTGTCCATTCGTTTACTCCAATTAGGAGAGGGGTGGGTAGGTTTAGGGGAAAATAATAAAGGAAAATATATTTTAAAAAGATATGTGTGTATGTACAGTGAGAGAAAAAAGGATTTGATCCCCTGCTGATTTTGTACGTTTGCCCACAGACAAAGAAATGATCAGTCTATAATTTTAATGGTAGGTTTATTTAAACAGTGAGAGACAGAATAACAACAAAAAAATCCAGAAAAACGCATGTCAAAAATGTTATAAATTGATTTGCATTTTAATGAGGGAAATAAGTATTTGACCCCCTCTCAATCAGAAAGATTTCTGGCTCCCAGATGTCTTTTATACAGGTAACGAGCTGAGATTCGGAGCACACTCTTAAAGGGAGTGCTCCTAATCTCAGCTTGTTACTTGTATAAAAGACACCTGTCCACAGAAGCAATCAATCAATCAGATTCCAAACTCTTCACCATGGCCAAGATCAAAGAGCTCTCCAAGGATGTCAGGGACAAGATTGTAGACCTATACAAGGCTGGAATGGGCTACAAGACCATCGCCAAGCAGCTTGGTGAAAAGGTGACAAAAGTTGGTGCAATTATTCACAAATAGAAGAAACACAAAATAACTGTCAATCTCCCTCGGCCTGGGGCTCCATGCAAGATCTCACCTTGTGGAGTTGCAATGATCATGAGAACGGTGAGGAATCAGCCCAGAACTACACAGGAGGATCTTGTCAATGATCTCAAGGCAGCTGGGACCATAGTCACCAAGAAAACAATTGGTAACACATTACGCCGTGAAAGACTGAAATCCTGCAGCGCCCGCAAGGTCCCCCTGCTCAAGAAAGCACATATACAGGGCCGTCTGAAGTTTGCCAATGAACATCTGAATGATTCAGAGGAGAACTGGGTGAAAGTGTTGTGGTCAGATGAGACCAAAATCGAGCTCTTTGGCATCAACTCAACTCGCCGTGTTTGGAGGAGGAGGAATGCTGCCTATGACCCCAAGAACACCATCCGTCAAACATGGAGGTGGAAACATTATGCTTTGGGGGTGTTTTTCTGCTAAGGAGACAGGACAACTTCACTGCATCAAAGGGAAGATGGACGGGGCCATGTACCGTCAAATCTTGGGTGAGAACCTCCTTCCCTCAGCCAGGGCATTGAAAATGGGTCATGGATGGGTATTCCAGCATGACAATGACCCAAAACACACGGCCAAGGCAACAAAGGAGTGGCTCAAGAAGAAGCACATTAAGGTCCTGGAGTGGCCTAGCCAGTCTCCAGACCTTAATCCCATAGAAAATCTGTGGAGGGAGCTGAAGGTTCGAGTTGCCAAACGTCAGCCTCGAAACCTTAATGACTTGGAGATGATCTGCAAAGAGGAGTGGAACAAATCCCTCCTGAGATGTGTGCAAACCTGGTGGCCAACTACAAGAAACGTCTGACCTCTGTGATTGCCAACAAGGGTTTTGCCACCAAGTACTAAGTCATGTTTTGCAGATGGGTCAAATACTTATTTCCCTCATTAAAATTAAAATCAATTAATAACATTTTTGACATGCGTTTTTCTGGATTTTTGTTGTTGTTATTCTGTCTCTCACTGTTCAAATAAACCTACCGTTAAAATTATAGACTGATCATGTCTTTGTCAGTGGGCAAACTTACAAAATCAGCAAGGGATCAAATACTTTTTTCCCTCACTGTATGTGTATATATTTACAAAAGATATGGGGGATTGGAAATGATGGAATCTACAATCTATCTGCACAATTTTTACAATTTACTTCATAATTATCAGCTAGCTATATGTGAATCATAATAATCTAGCTAACCAGATATTTTAACAGGCAAAAATTACGTAAAATTAATGTTTTGCAAGGTAGATGTCAATTATTTATGGGTAGCTAGCTACCAATTATTTGTGGGTATCTAGCTAGCTAACAGTAGTAGCTAGCCTGTCAACATTAGCCCTATTGACTTACTATGGGCTTGCGATCTATGCACACTACAGTTGGTATTGTAGGCAGGTAAACACAGTATGTATTTATATATCAAGATAAAATGTTGTAGTCAGGCAACATATGAGATGTGAATGGGCAACATTTAATTCTGTCAGAGTTTATTTTCTCTCGCTTCAGCACAAATAATGGCCGCCATTGATTTCAAGAAATGTTACGTCGTTTTTTACGCGGTTGCGTCATATTTCTGTAGATACTTTCCGTTGAATCTTGCGTCGATGCATGCTTAAAAATATGTACAAACGGAGTACGCATTTGAGAAGTGCCCTCCGTGCTCCGTTTCGCATACTTTGATTTGGACTCATACTCCGACCCTCCCGTGCTCGGAGCACGGTAGTATGCATTTTGAGAAACACTCTTAGTCTCAGCATCACTCTGTTAACATGGAATTGCCCATAATTGGTGACCCTGGTTAGGGACGAGTGGATAGATATTTTGGAAGTGACACAACAAACAAAAGTGTAAAAGCAAAATCTATTGCTTTTGCCCCAAACTGAAGTGTTTTGATCATTTCTCAACAAAGCACTTCAATCTTAAGAAATGGTTCGGTTTTGCTCGGAGTGTGTCGGAATGTGTGTGTCCTGCTGCCCGCATATTTATATTAGGCTGCAATCAGTACAGGAAATGGAGAGCCGTTGCTTTAAAGTCCCTGCAGAGTCATGTTATTCTCCATCAGCAGAGAGACAAGGAGGCGGACCCCCTAACCCCCTCGTCTGTCCCCCTCGCCCCTACCCAATAGACCGCCTGGCAGAAGAGAGAACAAGTGGCCATTAACGCAGACAAACTCACCGTCTCCACGGTCACACTGCTGTCATACTCAGGCCAGTGTAATTGCATTTTCCCTGTATTTTGTCCCTGTATGTCTCCGTTGCTCTCTTCATCGCTCTTTCTTCCTCTCTCCTTCTTCTCACCCCACCTTCCTCCTTCCCCTCTCCCTCCTCACCGTTCCTTCATGTTGGAATCTGGAGTGTGGCGATGAAATTAATTGGGTCACAGTTTAATAGTGATCTGGTGGGGCTCCTGTGGCTTGCCTGTGTCTGTTATGGGATGGGAACAGTGGCGGGGTGCTCCTCTCACCCGGTATGTCTGAAAATGAGGAGTGCTGAGCCTCCAGTCTGTGGCACGGTGTAACTTCACGCTACCTGCACACCCCTCTCCATTATGCAAATCTATAATTTTTTTCACCCACACAAATAATCTCCCTCCATGCATTTATACGGTTCAAAACATACTGCTGGAGATGAGTTCTGTCAGCTGTCTGACTGATGTGTGTAGGCTATGCTAGAGGAGCAGCTAGGCCTCAGATGGCTGTATGTAGTTTACTGGGTTAGTAAACCACTGGTGGGGTTACTCAGCATGGAGCGCTGGTTTATCTTTGGCTCTAGAGGTGGTGGGTCCAAATGAAAACCCATTGAGACCAAAATGTTCTGTTTACACTCAATAAAATTGATTACCCTCTCTCTGTCTCTCGCTGTCTCTCAATTCAATTACATTTCAATGTAAGGGCTTTATTGGCATGGGAAACATATGTTAACATTGCCAAAGCAAGTGAAGTAGATAGTAAACAAAAGTGAAATAAACCATAAATATTAACAGTAAACATTACACTCAGAAATTTCAAATGTCATATTATGTATATATACAGTGTTGTACCAATGTGCAAATAGTGAAAGTACAAATGGGAAAATAAATAAACATAAATATGGGTTGTATTTACAATGGTGTTTGTTCTTCACTGGTTGCCCTTTTCTTGTGGCAACAGGTCACCAATCTTGCTGCTGTGATGGCACACTGTGGTTTTTCACCCAGTAGATAAGGGAGTTTATCAAAATTGGGTTTGTTTTCGAATTCTTTGTCGATCTCTGTAATCTGAGGGAAATATGTGTCTCTAATATGGTCATACATTTGGCAGGAGGTTAAGAAGTGCAGCTCAGTTTCCACCTCATTTTACGGCCAGTGTGCACATAGCCTGTCTTCTCTTGAGAGCCAGGTCTGCCTATGGCGGCCTTTCTCAGTAGCAAGGCTATGCTCACTGAGTCTGTACATAGTCAAAGCTTTCCTTAAGTTTGGGTCAGTCACAGTGGTCAGGAATTCTGCCACTGTGTACTCTCTGTTTAGAGCCAAATAGCATTCTAGTTTGCTCTGTTTTTTTGTTAATTCTTTCCAATGTGTCAAGTAATTCTCCTTTTGTTTTCTCATGATTTGGTTGGGTCTAATTGTGTTGTTGTTGTCCTGGGGCTATGTGGGGTCTGTTTGTGTTTGTGAACAGAGCCCCAGGACCAGCTTACTTAGGGGACTCTTCTCCAAGTTCATCGCTCTGTAGGTGATGGCTTTGTTATGGAAGGTTTGGGAATCGCTTCCCTTTATGTGGTTATAGAATTGAACAGCTCTTTTCTGGATTTTGATAATTAGCGGGTATCGGCCTAATTCTGCTCTGCATGCATTATTTGGTGTTTTTCGTTGTACATGGAGGATATTTTAGCAGAATTCTGCATGCAGAGTCTGAATTTGGTGTTTGTCCCATTTTGTGAATTATTGGTTGGTGAGCGAACCCCAGACCTCACAACCATAAAGGGTAATGGGTTCTATAATTGATTCAAATATTTTTAGCCAGATCCTAATTGGTATGTTACATTTTATGTTCCTTTTGATGGCATAGAAGGCCCATCTTGCCTTGTATCTCAGATCGTTCACAGCTTTGTGGAAGTTACCTGTGGCGCTGATGTTTAGGCCGAGGTATTTATAGTTTTTTGTGTGCTCTAGGGCAATGGTGTCTAGATGGAATTTGTATTTGTGGTCCTGGCAACTGGACCTTTTTTGGAACACCATTATTTTTGTCTTACTGAGATTTACTGTCAGGGCCCAGGTCTGACAGAATCTGTGCAGAAGATCTAGGTGCTGCAGTAGGCCCTCCTTGGTTGGTGACAGAAGCACCAGATCATCAGCAAACAGTAGACATTTGACTTCAGATTTTAGTAGGGTGAGGCCGGGTGCTGCAGACTGTTCTAGGGCCCTCGCCAATTCGTTGATATATATGTTGAAGAGGGTGGGGCTTAAACTGCATCCCTGTCTCACCCCACGGCCCTATGGAAAGAAATGTGTGTGTTTTTTTGCCAATTTTAACTGCACGCTTGTTGTTTGTGTACATGGATTTTATAATGTCGTATGTTTTTCCCCCAACCCTACTTTCCATCAATTTGTATAGCAGACCCTCATGCCAAATTGAGTCAAAAGCTTTTTTGAAATCAACAAAGCATGAGAAGACTTTGCCTTTGTTTTGTTTTGTTTGTTTGTCAATTAGGGTGTGCAGGGTGAATACATGGTCTGTCGTAAGGTAATTTGGTAAAAAGCCAATTTGACATTTGCTCAGTACATTGTTTTCACTGAGGAAATGAACTAGTCAGCTGTTAATGATAATGCAGAGGATTTTCCCTAGGTTGCTGTTGACGCATATCCCACGGTAGTTATTGGGGTCAAATTTGTCTCCACTTTTGTGGATTGGGGTGATCAGTCCTTGGTTCCAAAAATTGGGGAAGATGCCAGAGCTAAGGATGATGTTAAAGAGTTTAAGTATATCCAATTGGAATTTGTGGTCTGTATATTTTATAATTTCTCTCTCTCTCTCTCTCTCTCTCTCTCTCTCTCTCTCTCTCTCTCTCTCTCTCTCTCTCTCTCTCTCTCTCTCTCTCTCTCTCTCTCTCTCTCTCTCTCTCTCTCTCTCTCTCTCTCTCTCTCTCTCTCTCTCTCTCTCTCTCTCTCTCTCTCTCTCTCTCTCTCTCTCTCTCTCTCTCTTCCCCTCTCCTGATGGTCCTGGGGAGGTAATGAACCAGGATTTGTGTCTGTGGTGTTTGGGCCTGCCCTCCCCTCCTTTTCCTCTGTTCTTGTTCTTCTTCCTTCCCCGGAACCGAGCGGCCCAGGGCTCAGGGTCCCTGCCCTCCAAACCCATCCGTCTTCATCCCTCCATCCGCCAGACAGTCGGTGTACAGGGGCACAGTCTCGCCTCCAGACGAGGCCTCTCCTCTCCTCTCCCCCCTCTCCATCCCTTTCCTTCCACCCCTCTCCTCTGCCACCTCCCTTCATGCATCTTCCCTCTCTCCATTCTTTCCATAACCTGAGCCGTCACTGTTGACTGAGCCCCCTCCCCTCCAGACTGTGACTAGTTTCTGGTCTGGGTGGTCTGCTAGCTCTGCAGGCTGGCATTGGGCCTTGTGTGTGGAACTGTGTTAATTAGCACGGCAGTCCGGAGACCGAGATGTGTTATCTACTACCACAACACCCCCCCATCCTCTCTCCCGCTCTCCATCCTCCCTCCCTCTCTCTCACCTCCTCTCTCTCTCCCGCTCTCGCTCTCTCTCTTTCTCACTCTATCTCTCCCGCTCTCACCCACTCTCTCTCTTTCTCACTGTCACTCTCTCCCTCTCGCTCACTCTCTTTTTCATTGTCACCCACTCGCTCTAACCCCCTCTCTCACTCTCTCTCACCCTCCTCCCTCTCTCTGAAGAGTGCTCCCATCCCGTTGGCTTTGCCAGGTTTGTGGAGGATGTCAGTGCCAGCTGTCTCTGTATGGACCGCTGCCAGCCTCTCATATCTTCCGCCCGTTGCGTTGTTATCCCCTCGTTCACTCGTTTATTTCCATCTATTTCCATGCGTTTATCTGTTTGTCGGAGTTGTTGTCTGTCGAAGCCAGTGTTGTTGCGGTCTTTCGGAGGCTGGTCTGCGAGGCATTAGCAATAGCTCTCTCTGGCACTCTGGTGTGGAGGCAGGCACCAAGGCTTGGTCGGGCAGAGAGGATAGTGCCCAGGTCTGCAGTCTGCCCGTCGTGCCATGCCAACTCTGTAGTCTGTGACTGGTGTGTCATACACAGAAAATACACTATACCCCCTACGCTTCACAGCCACATTTGGCTTCTGCAATGGCCTGAAAAAAGGTCAAAGGCATAGAATAGACAAATAAAGCTTTATCTCCATAACACAATGACATCCGCTTTCATCTGACCTTATACAGAAATGACAAACTCTCTGTACGGAAGTGCAGCCATTCAGCTTAGTCAGTCACCACCCTTGATTGAGTTATTTGCGGTATATGAGAATCTACCTAGACTGGGCATACCAAAGTAACATGTGAGACTGGAGTAGCCAGACACATTGTACACGCTTTACACTTTTGGAATGGATCTCATTCCATGTGTTGGACCAGTAGTCTGGAGACAGGGCTGTCTGTCTGGCTGATGTGACCCAGTCCAGTCAGTCACTCAGTCAGTTAGTCAGTCAGTCAGTCAGTCAGTCAATCAGTCAGTTAGTCAATCAGTTAGTCACGCTAGAGGGGGTTTGGTTTGTCTGCTATGTGTCTATGAAGTGCTGAGCTGGCTGCCCCCCTCTTTCTCCCCCCTCACCCCCAGTGAGCGATGTAAAACTAAAACTCCCCTGCACTTCGTTTGACCCTGGTCTGCTCTGAGGCGCTGGGGTGTAAAGCGGACACATGCCAAATAAAGACATGAAATCCGTCTCCTGTAAAAAAAGAACCTGTTCTCTCTCTCTCTTTCTCTGTCTGTCTGCTTCCCAGTCCCAGCCTCAAAGCAGCAGCACCCTGGCCTGCTTTATAAATTGAGCTCTGTTGGCCTTTAGCTTGTATCAATTAATCTACTCTGGCAATGTTTTACGAGCGACACACTCCGGCAAAGGCAAATTGTGGCTTTAAACAACTTCCATACAAGATACATTTCCATGTCATTAGTTTTCTCCCCTCAGTCATTGGGTTCTGGTAAAGTTGGGACTGAGTGTGGGTTGTGTGTGTGTGGGGGGGGGGTTGTGTGTGTGTGTGTGTGTGGGTTGTGTTTGTGTGTGTGTGTGTGTGTGAGAGAGCGAGAGTGAGAGACAGGCAGAGGCTCAGCTCCCACTCTACAGGTTGCCGGCTGGGCTGGCTTGTAGTCCTCGGCTCTAGGGCTTTCTCAGAGATGTGTTTCAGATATCCTCTTACTAATGTGCCACTTTGATTCTCTTGTTAGAGCTGCTGAATTCTCCATTAGGGATGTGCGTTGTTCTATAGGACCCCCGGTGCCCCGATACTGATACTCCTCAGAGACAAGAGGAGGAGGATGGAGGAGTTAGAGAGGAGGGTTTTCTCTGATCTCACTCTGCCTCACTGAGAACCATCTGTCTGGGTTCCGTCTGGGACCAGCTAACATTCAGCATGCCATACATTTGCACTTACAAATATATACATTTCACAGAGAGTGTTTGAAAGAGTCATGCCACTCGCTGAGACATGTTGCCAGGAGACTGAGTGAGAGAGAGCTGATTGGAGAGGGTAGACTAATGGAGTGAAGCAGCAGCAGTCAACTGTTCTCACAACGCTGGCTTATATGGCTGTGTTAGATTTCCATGACACAGGATGTCATTGGTTTAATGAGATGTGTTCATGCTGCAAGATTGGATGATTGATATCACAGAGAGAAGACTTTAGAGCCACAAACTGTGTCATTGATCATCTCTGCACGGGTCACTTCCCCATCACGTAACGAGAGGACAGAGTTCAACTACCAGCCCTGTCAGATAAAAGATAGAGCATGTCCTTTCATTCTGTCTTGTTGATACAACGTTTATGTTTGTTGCCAATAAAGTATGTGTGGTAACTTACTTACAGATGCACAATGCAGAAATCGCTCTGCCATTTCCTGGTTTCTAAAATTATAATAATTTGCCTAACGTTTTTGACAAAACAAGCAAGTATAGCGGCAGGTAGCTCAGTGGTTAAGAGCGTAGTGCCAGTAACCGAAAGGTTGCTGGTTCTAATCCCCGAGCCAACTAGGTGAAAAATCTGTCGATGTGCCCTTGAGCAAGGCACTTAACCCTAATTGCTCCTGTAAGTCGCTCTGGATAAGAGCGTCTGGTAGAATCATTGTACCATCTAAACTGCTGAGAAATATATTTTCCATTACCAAAAATATTCTATTTTTACCTGTTTGAAGCTGGTATACACAACCGAAAGTAAAAGACGCAAAACAAAACTTAAGCACGGAAAGCATAGAAATAGCGCACATAGAACAGATCTACCGCTTCTTAGACTTGCTTTCAATGTGAATGACAGATATATAACACATTTCTATGTGACTTTGGTCAGGTTGCCCAAAAAGTGATATATTGCAGCTTTAAGGATATGAGGCTGTATGCTATCCTATTATTTTAAGTAATATTTGGGAGCACCAACACAGTCATTGTTTAATCCCTTACAATCGTGGGAATTAGCCTATATGGATAGGGCCAAACTGAAATGTTTCTAAAAGAAGAACTATAAAAAGCATGTGCATAACCATGGTAGCAATTGAAAGAGAACACTTTGGAGATTATGGGGACATTATTAGACCAAAGGTGAGGACAACAGTTCACCTGACACAAGACTGAATCCAAACATTACACTGTTGATTTTATATGGATTTTACATTTACTGTACTTTTCACAGCATTTGTCAATAACAAAATCTGAAAATACTCTGGAGACATTCAGTAACATAATAAGAATATGACATTTTGGAGTAGGTGCAAGATAAGAAAAAACAATAACAAGGGTTTGAGTGAGAGGTCTAACTGATGTCTCCAAGTGGCCACACACCTCTCCAAACTGTGCACAGTTCCTAAGTAATTTCAATACACTTTTATTACTCAATGAAAGAGCCTTCAACTATAAGGTGCTTTTTTGTGTTCTCCTAACTTTGCCTTTGAGGAACTGAAGTAAGCACACTTGTAGCTTTTTGTTTGGAACACAGCCCTGCGTCCCCACCATCACACAATTACTGTTACGCAATAACAATACGGCAAACATAGGCTCATTTCATCCTTGTAACTGTGGATCATAAACGTTGATACTTTAAATTACATGAGTTTTCCAATATGGAAATGTGAAGTGCACATTTGGACTCATGGGTGTGTGGTTTGCTTGTATGACATCAAAGCAGTGTTTATTGTAACGCTCAACGTCTTATCTTTCAGAACACATCGACTCCTCTCGATTTACAGCATTTCCCTCACTCAGACAACAACACATGTGCAAAAGTAGCCCAATTAGCAGGAGGGATAGGGGCATCGTCTTGCCGTGCACAGTGCTCAAGTTCGTAACAGCTGTCAGTCAAAACCAATACAGAGCTGTGAACCGGAGAACCTAAGCTCTGACGTCATGAGTAGCATGTTAATGTACAGCCACTGGGTTCCAATTTATGCACTTATCAATTATAACATTTGCCATTTTCAAACCGTATATGGGATGACGGGGACTGTCAGTGGAAAGGGCTACGCCTACTTTAATTTATGCACTCACAACCAGGAACGCTCAAGCACAACTCATATATTTCAACTGAACATTTCCAAGAACCACTGGCATTTCCAGACTTTCCCACAGTCATAACAGATTTATGGCTGGAACATGCACCATCATCCGGTTACAGATGTAGTAATAGTATTATTAATAGTAATTAATGGGCTTAGCCAATAAGCTAAGTTATAATAATAATAATAATATAATAATAATATGCCATTTAGCAGACGCTTTTATCCAAAGCGACTTACAGTCATGCGTGCATACATTTTTTTGTGTATGGGTGGTTATAGACCTGTTGCACTCCTGCAGACGGACACAGTAATGGTAATGCACTAGCCTATATAGTAGTGGGCTAGCAAGCCCTGCCTTTTAATCGATAATTTCAAGCCTGTTATAAAGCTGTGGATATCAGTCTTAAAGGGTTCACATGTCTGAGAAGGAAATGAGTATTCAAACGTAGCCTAATAACATACTATTGCTGGCGGTTGTCAGTGTCACTGCAACAGATAAGTCCCAACTCATAGACAAGTTGGTGTTAAACCTGTCTGCTCCTTTTTCTGGAGATATATTTTGGGTTTTTAGGTGAGCTGCTTTTATCTAAGGCTTCCATTTCTTTTCAGAGGGGTAGTAGCAGCCAACTCTCCCCCGTCACTACTCCTTCTCTCTGCTGTGAAATTAAATTCCTTTCTCGTTCATTAAAGATTTTCTTGTTGCTGCCTCGTACTACTTGAGAAGTGAGACCACTCCAAATGTCTGAAAGTTCTCAAAACCACTGAAGATTTGTGTGTTGGGGGAGCAAAGAGAAATAAAAGAAAATAGCTTTTTGATTTTCTTCATGTTTTTAAAATTGTATTTCATTTTCAATACCTTTTTCAACACAAATTAATTCTGGCAAGTTGTTGCTTTACATTAAAGCATGAAGTGGCCTGGTGGAGTGAGGAGAGGAAAGCAATCTCCCCTCGTTGCCATGGGAGCAGCGGGCGCATTTTAGCATTGGTGTCACGACTTCCGCCGAGGCTGCCTCCCCTCCTTGTTCGGGCAGGTTTCGGCGTTCGTCGTCACCGGCTTACTAGCTGCTGCCGATCCATTTATCATCACTCCACTTGTCTTGTCTAATTAATCACACACACCTGGTCCTTATCCCCAATTAGTCATTAAATAAGTGTTCCCTCTGCTTCCTTGTCTGTGTGGGTGATTGTTTGTAGTAAGCTGTGTGTAGCTCGGTTGAGCTACCCTTACCTTGTTGTTGCCAGGGTAGATATTTCCCCTGTGCCTGAGTTTTGTTGTCACATGCTTGCACAACTGTTTATCGACGGAATAAATTATTTGGATGCGTATTACTCTCCTGCGCCTGACTCCTTCTATCACACGCATCACAATTGGGTACCTCTAACAATAGTTCTCCTAACAAAACTACTGCCTACCTATATCCTATAGGCTTTTTCAGGGGTTGAATGCAATCCTTTCAGGGTAGGCCTACATAGAAGGTTTTCAGAGTTATTGTTATTTATAAACGCCCATGTTCCCCAGTGTGGTATGTTCTAATCCTTTCATGTGATCTCTCTCCTTCACTTTGAACATTTTAAAAAGGGAAAGTAATCTGCATCTCTGCATCCTTTGGAATAATCCCACATTTCGTAAAAATCAAGAACAATTCTCTCAAGAGTTGTCTGAAATGAGGAGCCCTTTATGAACATTACTCGTATATCCCCCCCCACCCTCTCTCTCTCTCTCCAACTCTCTCTTTCTCTTTCTCTCACTCCGTTGCTCTCTCTGTTGCTTTCTCTCTCTTTTTTCTCTTTCTCTCGCTCTCTCTCTTTCTCTCGCCCCCTTTCTCTTTTGCTCTCTCTCACTTGCTCTCTCGTTCTGTCTCTCTCTCTCTTTCTCAATTCAGTTTCAATTTCAAGTGAAATAGATAATAAACTAAAGTGAAATAAACAATAAAAAATGAACAGTAAACATTACACTCACAAAAGTTCCAAAAGAATAAAGACATGTCAAATGTAATTATGTCTCTATACAGTGTTGTAACGATGTGCAAATAGTTAAAGTACAAAAGGGAAAATAATTAAACATAAATATGAGTTGTATTTACAATGATGTTTGTTCTTCACTGGTTGCCCTTGTGGCAATAGGTCACAAATCTTGCTGCTGTGATTGCTCACTGTGGTATTTCACCCAGTAGATATGGGAGTTTATCAAAATTTGTTTTCTAATTCTTTGTGGGTCTGTGTAATCTGAGGGAAATATGTGTCTCTAATATGGTCATACATTTGGCAGGAGGTTAGGAAGTGCAGCTCAGTTTCCACCTCATTTTGTGGGCAGTGTGCACATAGCCTGTCTTCTCTTGAGAGCCAGGTCTGCCTACGGCGGCCTTTCTCAATAGCAAGGCTATGCTCACTGAGTCTGTACATAGTCAAAGCTTTCCTTAATTTTGGGTCAATCACAGTTGTCAGGAATTCTGCCACTGTGTACTCTCTGTTTAGAGCCAAATAGCATTCTAGTTTGCTCTGTTTTGTTGTTAATTCTTTCCAATGTGTCAAGTAATTATATTTTTGTTTTCTCATGATTTGGTTGGGTCTCTCTGTCTCTCTGTGTGTTTCGTGCCATGGGAGGAGGGGTTGGTTCGTTGGCAGAGAGCAATGGCTAGCTAGTATGCTAACTATACTAGCTAACTAACTGGCTGAATAAGTTGACGACGTACTCACTCAAACTGTCAAAACTAACCCAAAACTTTGCACAACGTTAGACACGGACACGAATGATCTGTTTGGCATGTTAACACACTGGTGGTTTGTTGTAACCGAGTATTGGTGCTAAACCGTGTTATTGGAGGCTGGCATGCTAGTTGGCTATGGCGTCATAGGATTCGGTGCCCTGGACGGTTTTCACAGAAGAATACTGTACCAAGTTAGCTAGCTGAATAAACTAAGTTAGAGTCTATTCCTAGAAAACATTGAACCGCTGTAGTTTACAACAATTATAATTTCTAAAGTGGAAGCTGGGAGAGTTATATTTGAGTGTTTCAGTGAAACGTAAGTGAGGGAGGCCCCGCTGTCTCGCTTTCCAGATGTTTAGTTAATTTCATTCCGATCTCCTTTGCATTATTGTAGCCTTTTTCTGTAGCCTGTCAACTATGTGTCTGTCTATCCCTGTTCTCTCCTCTCTGCACAGGCCATACAAACGCTTCACACCGCGTGGCTGCTGCCACTCTAATCTGGTGGTCCCTGCGCGCACGACCCACGTGGAGTTCCAGGTCTCCGGCAGCCTCTGGAACTGCCGTTCTGCGGCCAACAAGGCAGAGTTAATCTCAGCCTATGCTACCCTCCAGTCCCTCGACTTCTTAGCGCTGACGGAAACATGGATTACCACAGAAAACACTGCTACTCCTACTGCTCTTTCCTCATCTGACCATGTGTTCTCGCATACCCCGAGATCATCTGGTCAGTGCGGCGGTGGCACAGGAATTCCATGCTGTCACAGTCACTAGCCCATTCAAGCTTAACATCCTTGTCATTTATCGCCCTCCAGGTTCCCTTGGAGAGTTCATCAATGAACTTGACGCCTTGATAAGTTCCTTTCCTGAGGATTGCTCACCCCTCACAGTTCTGGGTGACTTTAACCTCCCTACGTCTGCCTTTGACTCATTTCGCTCTGCCTCCTTCTTTCCACTCCTTTCCTCTTTTGACCTCACCCTCTCACCGTCCCCCCCTACTCACAAGGCAGGCAATACGCTTGACCTCATCTTTACTAGATGCTGTTCTTCTACTAATCTCACTGCAACTCCCCTCCAAGTCTCCGACCACTACTTTGTATCCTTTTCTCTCTCGCTCTACTCCAACACTACTCACTCTGCCCCTACTCAGACGGTAATGTGCCGTCGCAACCTTCGCTCTCTCTCTCCCGCTACTCTCTCCTCTTCCATCCTATCATCTCTTCCCTCTGCTAAATCCTTCTCCCTCCGATCTCCTGATTCTGCCTCCTCAACCCTCCTCTCCTCCCTTTCTGCATCTTTTGACTCTCTATGTCCCCTATCCTCCCGGCCGGCTCGGGTCCTCCACTCCTGCTCCGTGGCTTGACGACTCATTGCGAGCTCACAGAAGAGGGCTCCGGGCAGCCGAGCGGAAATGGAGGAAAATTAGACTCCCTGCGAACCTGTCATCTTTTCACTCCCTCCTCTCTACATTATCTTCCTCTGTTTCCGCTGCTAACGCCACTTTCTACCACTCTAAATTTCAAACCTCTGCCTCTAACCCTAGGAAGCTCTTTGCCACCTTCTCCTCCCTGCTGAATCCTCCTCCTCCTCCCACTCCCTCCTCCCTCTCTGTGGATGACTTCGTCAACCATTTTGAAAAGAAGGTTGACGACATCAGATCCTCATTTATTAAGTCAAATGACACAGCTGGACCTGCTCACACTGCCCTACCCTATGCTTTGACTTCTTTCTCCCCTCTCTCTCCAGATGAAATCTTGCGACTTGTGATGGCCGGCCGCCCAACAACCTGCCCACTTGACGCTATCCCCTCCTCTCTTCTCCAGACCATTTCCGGAGACCTTCTCCCTTACCTCACCTCGCTCATCAACTCATCCTTGACCGCTGGCCATGTCCCTTCCGTCTTCAAGAGAGTGAGAGTTGCACCGCTCCTGAAAAAACCTACACTCGTTCCCTCCGATGTCAACAACTACAGACCAGTATCCCTTCTTTCTTTTCTCTCCAAAACTCTTGAGCATGCCGTCTCAAGCCAACTCTCCTGCTATCTCTCTCAGAGTGACCTTCTTGATCCAAACCAGTCAGGTTTCAAGACTGGTCATTCAACTGAGACTGCTCTTCTCTGTGTCACGGAGGCTCTCCACACTGCTAAAGCTAACTCTCTCTCCTCTGCTCTTATCCTTCTAGACCTATCCGCCGAATGTGCAAATTGTCCAAACAGATACGCAAAGTA
This sequence comes from Coregonus clupeaformis, assembly GCF_020615455.1. Lineage (NCBI taxonomy): Eukaryota > Metazoa > Chordata > Actinopteri > Salmoniformes > Salmonidae > Coregonus > Coregonus clupeaformis. The sequence continues at coordinate 40,361,603 of NC_059217.1, forward strand.
GATGGATTATTTTAAATATGTTATTGGACCATAAAACAAATATGACTCATTAATCTTTACAGACCAAATAATGATGATCCACATTTCTTTGAAAATATATATAATAAATTATCGACCTTGCAAGCAATTCAAGACTCTATTATTATGGTGGGAGATTATAATACCACTTTAAATAGCTCAATGGACCTTAAAGGAAATCACACTACAAACAATCACCCTCATGCTCTTAACGAAATCGTGAATGTCATGGATACATTAGAACTAGTAGATATATGGAGGCTTAAATATCTTGATTTAGTGAGATATACATGGCGGAGACTCAATCAAGCTAGTCGTCTTGATTTCTTTCTTATATCATTCTCGTTGGCACTAAAAGTTTAAAAAGTGTTGATAGGGGACAGAATGCGGTCGGACCATCATATAATTGGCATATACATTACTCTTACTGAATTTCCACGTGGGCGAGGATATTGGAAATGTAATCAAAGCCTATTGGATGATAACTTGTTTTTAACTAGGACAGAGGAACGTATAACTGATTTTTTCCAACATAACATAGGTACAGCAAATCCCCTTATTGTATGGGACACCTTTAAATATGCCTTTAGAGGCCATGCAATTCAGTACTCATCTCGAAAACAAAAGCAATTTAGGTCAAAAGAGTCCACACTAACAAAGGAAATAGAAGGTCTAACAGAACAGATAGCAATAAAAACTGTAACATAGAGGCTCAGATTAAATTAGAGGAAAAACAAAAAGAAATGGAGAAACTTATTCAAGAAAGATCAAGTGTATATGTATAATATATTATAAAAATAAAGCAAACTGGATGGAATATGGGGAAAAATGCACCAAATTCTTTTTTAATCTTCAACATAGGAATGCTACCAAAAATAATTTATTGAAACTGGTTACAAATGACGGAGTCACCCATGATTCACCAAATGATATTTTGAAGGAGGAAACAAAGTACTTTAAGCATATGTTTTCGTTTCAGTCGCCTCCATCTCCTCTAAGTGAAGCAAATTGTAGATTTTTTTTCTATTGATAATGTAAAATTAACAGCCATACAGAAATACTCATGTGAAGGTGAAATTACAGAGGCGGAACTTCTGGATGCAATTAAAGACTTTAAGTCCAGGAAAACTCCAGGGTTGGATGGCATACCAGTCCAGGTATACCAAACCTTTTTTGATATACTCAGAGGCCCGTTATTAGCATGTTTTAACCACTCCTATGTAAATGGTAGATTATCAGACACTCAAGAAGAAGGTCTGATTTCATTATTACTGAAACAGGATACAAGTGGAAAATATAAAGATCCAGTCCATTAAAAAAATTGGAGGCCCCTTACACTTCAGTGTTGTGATGCAAAAATTCTAGCAAAATGTTTAGCGCATAGAATAAAAAAGGTATTGTCGGACATTATTCATTCTAATCAGACAGGTTTTTTACATGGGCGATACATTGGAGATAATATAAGGCAAGTACTGGAAACAATAGAACACTATGAAAAATCTGGGAAACCAGGCCTACTATTCATAGCAGACTTCGAAAAGGCATTTGATAAAGTATGACTGGGGTTTATATATAAATGCCTGGAGCATTTCGATTTTTGGACAATCTCTTATAAATTGGGTTAAAAACATGTACAGTGGGGAAAAATATATACAGTCAGCCACCAATTGTGCAAGTTCTCCCACTTACAAAGATGAGAGAGGCCTGTAATTTTCATCATAGGTACACGTCAACTATGACAGACAAATTGAGATTTTTTTTCTCCAGAAAATCACATTGTAGGATTTTTAATGAATTTATTTGCAAATTATGGTGGAAAATAAGTATTTGGTCACCTACAAACAAGCAAGATTTCTGGCTCTCACAGACCTGTAACTTCTTCTTTAAGAGGCTCCTCTGTCCTCCACTCGTTACCTGTATTAATGGCAACTGTTTGAACTTGTTATCAGTATAAAATACACCTGTCCACAACCTCAAACAGTCACACTCCAAACTCCACTATGGCCAAGACCAAAGAGCTGTCAAAGGACACCAGAAACAAAATTGTAGACCTGCACCAGGCTGGGAAGACTGAATATGCAATAGGTAAGCAGCTTGGTTTGAAGAAATCAACTGTGGGAGCAATTATTAGGAAATGGAAGACATACAAGACCACTGATAATCTCCCTCGATCTGGGGCTCCACACAAGATCTCACCCCGTGGGGTCAAAATGATCACAAGAACCACACGGGGGGACCTAGTGAATGACCTGCAGAGAGCTGGGACCAAAGTAACAAAGCCTACCATCAGTAACACACTACGCCGCCAGGGACTCAAACCTGCAGTGCCAGACGTGTCCCCCTGCTTAAGCCAGTACATGTCCAGGCCCGTCTGAAGTTTGCTAGAGTGCATTTGGATGATCCAGAAGAGGATTGGGAGAATGTCATATGGTCAGATGAAACCAAAATATAACTTTTTGGTAAAAACTCAACTTGTCGTGTTTGGAGGACAAAGAATGCTGAGTTGCATCCAAAGAACACCATACCTACTGTGAAGCATGGGGGTGGAAACATCATGCTTTGGGGCTGTTTTTCTGCAAAGGGACCAGGACGACTGATCCGTGTAAAGGAAAGAATGAATGGGGCCATGTATTGTGAGATTTTTGAGTGAAAACCTCCTTCCATCAGCAAGGGCATTGAAGATGAAACGTGGCTGGGTCTTTCAGCATGACAATGATCCCAAACACACCGCCCGGGCAACGAAGGAGTGGCTTCGTAAGAAGCATTTCAAGGTCCTGGAGTGGCCTAGCCAGTCTCCAGATCTCAACCCCATAGAAAATCTTTGGAGGGAGCTGAAAGTCCGTGTTGCCCAGCGACAGCCCCAAAACATCACTGCTCTAGAGGAGATCTGCATGGAGGAATGGGCCAAAATACCAGCAACAGTGTGTGAAAACCTTGTGAAGACTTACAGAAAACGTTTGACCTGTGTCATTGCCAACAAAGGGTATATAACAAAGTATTGAGAAACTTTTGTTATTGACCAAATACTTATTTTCCACCATAATTTGCAAATAAATTCATAAAAAATCCTACAATGTGATTTTCTGGATTTTTTTTCGAATTTTTTCTGTCATAGTTGACGTGTACCTATGATGAAAATTACAGGCCTCTCTCATCTTTTTAAGTGGGAGAACTTGCACAATTGGTGGCTGACTAAATACTTTTTCCCCCCACTGTATGTATATGTATTTATGTGTATGTATGTGTATATACACTGCTCAAAAAAATAAAGGGAACACTTAAACAACACAATGTAACTCCAAGTCATTCACACTTCTGTGAAATCAAACAGTCCACTTAGGAAGCAACACTGATTGACAATACATTTCACATGCTGTTGTGCAAATGGAATAGACAACAGGTGGAAATTATAGGCAATTAGCAAGACACCCCCGATAATGGACTGGTTTTGCAGGTAGTGACCACAGACCACTTCTCAGTTCCTATGCTTCCTGGCTGATGTTTTGGTCACTTTTGAATGCTGGCGGTGCTTTCACTCTAGTGGTAGCATGAGACGGAGTCTACAACCCACACAAGTGGCTCAGGTAGTGCAGCTCATCCAGGATGGCACATCAATGCGAGCTGTGGCAAGAAGGTTTGCTGTGTCTGTCAGCGTAGTGTCCAGAGCATGGAGGCGCTACCAGTAGACAGGCCAGTACATCAGGAGACGTGGAGGAGGCCGTAGGAGGGCAACAACCCAGCAGCAGGACTGCTATCTCCGCCTTTGTGCAAGGAGGAGCAGGAGGAGCACTGCCAGAGCCCTGCAAAAGGACCTCCAGCAGGCCACAAATGTGCATGTGTCTGCTCAAACGGTCAGAAACAGACTCCATGAGGGTGGTATGAGGGCCCGACGTCCACAGGTGGGGGTTTTGCTTACAGCCCAACACCATGCAGGACATTTGGCATTTGCCAGAGAACACCAAGATTGGCAAATTTGCCACTGGCGCCCTGTGCTTTTCACAGATGAAAGCAGGTTCACACTTTGCGGTGGGTCAGTCATGGTGTGGGGTGGCATTTCTTTGGGGGGCCACACAGCCCTCCATGTGCTCGCCTGAGGTAGCCTGACTGCCATTAGGTACCGAGATGAGATCCTCAGACCCCTTGTGAGACCATATGCTTATATGCATATATTTTTCTCTCTCTCTTTTTCTCTCTCTGTTGCTGTCTCTGTAGCTCTCTTTCTCTCTCTCTTTCTCTCTCTCTTTCTTTCTCTCTCTTTCTCCTTCTCTCTCTCTCTCTCTCTCGCTCTCTCTCCAGCTAGCGTCAAACTGCGGCGGCGCTCGTCACTTCCTGTTGAATGCGGAATGAGGGAGAGCTCAGTTTGTTGTTTTGGAAAGTTTTATGTTTTGGAAGGTTTTGAAAGTCTATTGAAAGAGATTGATTACTAGCTAGATGGATCCCACGACGCAGTTGGCATCAGTTGCTGGGACTGCTACTATCTGTCCAGTGATCCTGCCGACCAAGGACGGGTCTGAGGAGCTGTTTGGCGTAGGAGGAAGCCTAGCTGCTAGTTAGCTGCCTATCAAGCTAGCTGGGTTTTCTTGAGGGCTTGAACGCAGCCCGCGACGCAGTTAGCCATTGTGGCTGGGACCGCGGATTGTCCCGGGCTTGTGGCTGTCTAGATCCCTGCTGTATGTTGTTGTTGTTTTCAATCTTCCCTTCGACCTGCCCTGTCTGGAACTGTGAGCAGTGTCAGCATAACCTACGTTGCTACCATGACAAAGACCAAAGCTGGCGGGAGTACCATTGAGGACAGTGGTGTATCTCTATCACAGGTGAAGGATCTTTTAAACTAACAAAAACAGTTCTACAAGCAGTTGTTACAACAACAAGAAAATAGATTAAAGTGTTTTGTCCAAAAACTGGTGGAGTCACCTAATAAAAGAATGGACAACCTGACCAGAGAGGTCCAGGACCTAAAGAACAGTTTGCAGTTCTCCCAGGGTCAGCTCGATGAGTTTAAACAGGAGAACAGCAAGATGACAGCAATCTGTAAGTCATTGAGAGAGAACATCAGTTCTGTACGTGAATCCATGATAACAATGACAGAGAAATCTGTTTATCTCGGGGGACAATCAAGGTTGAACAACAGAATCTGCACATGAGACCTGGACGGAGTCTGAGGACAAAGTGAGGGAAATGATCTTGGAGAAACTGAAGATGGACCACAGGAAAATTCAGGTGGAGCGCACCCACAGGACTGGAAAACCCACCACCGGCCCAGGTGACAGACCCAGGCCAATAGTGGTCATGTTCCTGAGGTTCAAGGACAAGGTAGCTGTTCTGGAAAGAGCCAAGAACTTGAGAGGAATGTTTATTTTCCTCAACGAGGGCTATCCTGAAGCTGTGTGCCAGGAGAGGAAATAACTTATCCCAGCCATGAAAGCTGCCAGAGCGCGTGGGGACATTGCTTACATCTGCTGACAGGCTCATTGTCCACCCTCCCTCCCAAAAGCCTGGAAGGGATGAGCGAGCCAAGCCTATGCGTTCATAGCTTCAACCCCGCAGCACACACACACTTACACACACCAACTGATTAATGGACTGCTAAATGTATATATATTTTTTTCATCTTGCTTTGTTTGCTCTTTTCCATATTATGTCTATCTCTGATAAGCTACCCAGGAAAGGGCTTAAATTAGTCCATATTAATATATGTAGCCTTAGAAATAAGGTTCATGAAATCAATAACTTGCTAACATCAGATAACATGAATATACAGTGGGGAGAACAAGTATTTGATACACTGCCGATTTTGCAGGTTTTCCTACTTACAAAGCATGTAGAGGTACACTTCAACTGTGAGAGACGGAATCTAAAACAAAAATCCAGAAAATCACATTGTATGATTTTTAAGTAATAATTAGCATTTTAATGCATGACATAAGTATTTGATACATCAGAAAAGCAGCACTTAATATTTGGTACAGAAACCTTTGTTTGCAATTACAGAGATCATACGTTTCCTGTAGGTCTTGACCAGGTTTGCACACACTGCAGCAGGGATTTTGGCCCACTCCTCCATACAGACCTTCTCCAGATCCTTCAGGTTTCGGGGCTGTCGCTGGGCAATACGGACTTTCAGCTCCCTCCAAAGATTTTCTATTGGGTTCAGGTCTGGAGACTGGCTAGGCCACTCCAGGACCTTGAGATGCTTCTTACGGAGCCACTCCTTAGTTGCCCTGGCTGTGTGTTTCGGGTCGTTGTCATGCTGGAAGACCCAGCCACGACCCATATTCAATGCTCTTACTGAGGGAAGGAGGTTGTTGGCCAAGATCTCGCGATATATGGCCCCATCCATCCTCCCCTCAATACGGTGCAGTCGTCCTGTCCCCTTTGCAGAAAAGCATACCCAAAGAATGATGTTTCCACCTCCATGCTTCACGGTTGGGATGGTGTTCTTGGGGTTGTACTCAACCTTCTTCTTCCTCCAAACACGGCGAGTGGAGTTTAGACCAAAAAGCTCTATTTTTGTCTCATCAGACCACATGATGGTAATTGGCAAACTTCAGATGGGCCTGGACATGAGCTGGCTTGAGCAGGGGGACCTTGCGTGCGCTGCAGGATTTTAATCCATGACGGCGTAGTGTGTTACTAATGGTTTTCTTTGAGACTGTGGTCCCAGCTCTCTTCAGGTCATTGACCAGGTCCTGCCGTGTAGTTCTGGGCTGATCCCTCACCTTCCTCATGATCATTGATGCCTCACGAGGTGAGATCTTGCATGGAGCCCCAGACCGAGGGTGATTGACCGTCATCTTGAACTTCTTCCATTTTCTAATAATTGTGCCAACAGTTGTTGCCTTCTCACCAAGCTGCTTGCCTATTGTCCTGTAGCCCATCCCAGCCTTGTGCAGGTCTACAATTTTATCCCTGATGTCCTTACACAGCTCTCTGGTCTTCGGAATTCTTACTGGTTGATAGGTGATCAAATACTTATGTCATGCAATAAAATGCAAATTAATTACTTAAAAATCATACAATGTGATTTTCTGGATTTTTGTTTTAGATTCCGTCTCTCACAGTTGAAGTGTACCTATGATAAAAATTACAGACCTCTACATGGTTTGTAAGTAGGAAAACCTGCAAAATTGACAGTATATCAAATACTTGTTCTCCCCACTGTATTAGCCATTTCTGAGACTCACTTAGATACAGTGGGGAAAAAATGTATTTAGTCAGCCACCAATTGTGCAAGTTCTCCCACTTAAAAGGATGAGAGAGAACTGTAATTTTCATCATAGGTACACGTCAACTATGACAGACAAATTGAGACATTTTTTTCCAGAAAATCACATTGTAGGATTTTTAAAGAATTTATTTACAAATTATGGTGGAAAATAAGTATTTGGTCACCTACAAACAAGCAAGATTTCTGGCTCTCACAGACCTGTAACTTCTTCTTTAAGAGGCTCCTCTGTCCTCCACTCGTTACCTGTATTAATGGCACCTGTTTGAACTTGTTATCAGTATAAAAGACACCTGTCCACAACCACAAACAGTCACACTCCAAACTCCACTATGGCCAAGACCAAAGAGCTGTCAAAGGACACCAGAAACAAAATTGTAGACCTGCACCAGGCTGGGAAGACTGAATCTGCAATAGGTAAGCAGCTTGGTTTGAAGAAATCAACTGTGGGAGCAATTATTAGGAAATGGAAGACATACAAGACCACTGATAATCTCCCTCGATCTGGGGCTCCACGCAAGATCTCACCCCGTGGGGTCAAAATGATCACAAGAACGGTGAGCAAAAATCCCAGAACCACACGGGGGGGCCTATTGAATGACCTGCAGAGAGCTGGGACCAAAGTAACAAAGCCTACCATCAGTAACACACTACGCCGCCAGGGACTCAAATCTTGCAGTGCGAGATGTGTCCCCCTGCTTAAGCCAGTACATGTCCAGGCCCGTCTGAAGTTTGCTAGAGTGCATTTGGATGATCCAGAAGAGGATTGGGAGAATGTCATATGGTCAGATGAAACCAAAATAGAACTTTTTGGTAAAAACTCAACTCGTCGTGTTTGGAGGACAAAGAATGCTGAGTTGCATCCAAAGAACACCATACCTACTGTGAAGGATGGGGGTGGAATCATCATGCTTTGGGGCTGTTTTTCTGCAAAGGGACCAGGACGACTGATCCGTGTAAAGGAAAGAATGAATGGGGCCATGTATCGTGAGATTTTGAGTGAAAACCTCCTTCCATCAGCAAGGGCATTGAAGATGAAACGTGGCTGGGTCTTTCAGCATTTCAATGATCCCAAACACACCGCCCGGGCAACGAAGGAGTGGCTTCATAAGAAGCATTTCAAGGTCCTGGAGTGGCCTAGCCAGTCTCCAGATCTCAACCCCATAGAAAATCTTTGGAGGGAGTTGAAAGTCCGTGTTGCCCAGCGACAGCCCCAAAACATCACTGCTCTAGAGGAGATCTGCATGGAGGAATGGGCCAAAAAACCAGCAACAATGTGTGAAAACCTTGTGAAGACTTACAGAAAACGTTTGACCTGTGTCATTGCCAACAAAGGGTATATAACAAAGTATTGAGAAACTTTTGTTATTGACCAAATACTTATTTTCCACCATTATTTGCAAATAAATTCATAAAAAATCCTACAATGTGATTTTCTGGAAAAAAAATTCTCATTTTGTCTGTCATAGTTGACGTGTACCTATGATGAAAATTACAGGCCTCTCTCATCTTTTTAAGTGGGAGAACTTGCACAATTGGTGGCTGACTAAATACTTTTTTCCCCCACTGTAATTAATACAGCAGTAGCAATACAAGGATATAACATCTATAGAAGAGACAAGAATGCTTATGGGGGAGTTGTTGCTGTATATATTCAGAGCCATATCCCTGTAATGCTTAGAGAAGATCTTATGTCAAGTGTTATTGAAGTGTTGTGGTTGCAGGTTCGCCTGGCACATCTATAGCCTTTTCTTTTGAGGTGTTGCTATAGGCCACCAAGTGCTAACAGTCAGTATCTAAATAATATGTGTGAAATGCTTGATAGTGTACATGATGTAAATAGAGAGATCTATTTTCTTGGGGACCTTAATATTGACTGGTTTTCATAAAGCTGTCCACACAGAGGAAGCTTCTCACCAGTGTCTGTAATGTGGTTCAGGTTATTAATCAACCTGCAAAGGTGTTTACAAACACTACAGGAACAAGATCATTGACCACATTTTTACTAATACTGTAGAACTTTGTTCTAAAGGTGTATCCGTACCCATTGGATGCAGTGATCACAATATAGTGGCTATGTCCAGGAACGCCAAAGTTCCAAAAGTTGGGCCTAAAATAGTGTATAAGAGGATCATACAAAAGTTTTTGCTGTGACTCATATGTGGATGATGTTAAAATATTTGTTGGTCTGATGTGATTAGTAACGAGCATCCAGACACCGCACTTGATGAATTTATGAAATTGCTTCTTCCAATTATTGATAAACATGCACCTGTTAAGAAACTGACTGTTAGAACTGTTAAGGCTCCATGGATTGATGAGGAATTGAAAAACTGTATGGTTGAAGAGATGGAGCAAAAGGAGTGGCTAATAAGTCTGGCTGCACATCTGACTGGCTGACTTACTGCAAATTGAGAAATGATGTGACTAAACTCAACAAAAAGAATAAGAAACTGTATTATGAAGCCAAGATCAGTAATATAAAGAATGATGGGAAAAAACTTTGGACTACTTTAAATTAAATTATTGGCAGAAAGACAAATTCAACTCCATCTTTCGTCACAAAACCATTTGATGTTGCTAACTATTTCAATGATTACTTCATTGGCAATGTGGGCAAACTAACAGTGAGCCATCATACTCATGCAAAATGGTTCTAACAGCAGACCTATCAGCTTGCTGCCAGCTCTTAGCAAACTGTTGGAAAATATTGTGTTTGACCAAATACAATGCTATTTCTCTGTAAAGAAATTAACAACATATTTTCAGCATGCACTCAACATGTACTGCACTGACAGAAATGACTGATGATTGGTTGAAAGAAATTGATAAAAAGAAGATTGTGGGAGCTGTACTGTTAGATTTCAGTGCAGCCTTTGATATTATTGACCATAACCTGTTGTTGAGAAAATTATGTGTTATGGCTTTTCAACCTCTGCCATATCGTGAATTCAGAGCTATCTATCTAGTAGAACTCAGAGTGTTTTCTTTAATGGAAGCTTCTCTAATGTTAAACATGTAAAGTGTGGTGTACCGCAGGGCAGCTCTCTAAGCCCTCTACTCTTTTCTATTTTTACCAATGACCTGCCACTGGCATTAAACAAAGCATGTATTTCCATGTATGCTGATGATTCAACCATATACACATCAGCAATCACAGGTAATGAAGTCACTGAAACCCTTCACAAAGAGTTGCAGTCTGTTTTCTAATGGATGGCCAGTAATAAACTGGTCCTGAACATCTCTAAAACAAAGATAATTGTATTTGGTACAAATCATTCCCTAAATTCTATACCTCAGCTTAATCTGGTAATGAATGGTGTGGCTGTTGAACAAGTTGAGGAGACTAAATTATTTGGTGTTACCTTAGATTGTAAACTTTCATGGTCAAAACATACAGATTCAATGGTTGTAAAGATGGGGAGAGGTCTGTCCGTAATAAAGATAATATTTGACACCGCACTCCACAAAGCATGTACTGCAGGCTCTAGTTTTATCTTATCTTGATTATTGTCCAGTCATATGGTCGTGCTGCAAAGAAAGACCTAGTTAAGATGCAGCTGGCCCAGAACAGAGCGGCACGTTCTGCTCTTCATCGCAGTCAGAGGGCTAATACTAATACTATGCATGCCGGTCTCTCTTGGCTAAGAGTTGAGGAAAGACTGACTGCGTCACTTCTTGTTTTTATAAGAAACTTTTAATGTATTGGAAATTCCAAATAGTTTGCATAGTCAATTTACACACAGCACTGACACACACACTTACCCCACCAGACATGCCACCAGGGGTCTTTTCACAGTCCCCAGGTCCAGAACAAATTCAAGGAAACGTACGGTATTATACAGTGCGATGAGTGCATGGAACTCCCTTCCATCTTATATAGCACAAAAGTGAACAGCAAACCTGGTTTCAAAAACAAATAAAGCAACACCTCATGGCACAACGCCTCTCCCCCATTTGAGCTACTTTGTTGTGTATACAGTGCCTTGCAAAAGTATTACATTTTTTTACATTTTAGTCATTTAGCAGACGCTCTTATCCAGAGCGACTTACAGTTAGTGATTTTTTTTTATTTTTTATACTGGCCCCCGTGGGAATCAAACCCACAACCCTGGCGTTGCAAACGCCATGCTCTATCAACTGAGCTACATCCCTGCCGGCCATTCCCTCCCCTACCCTGGACGACGCTGGGCCAATTGTGCGCCACCCATGAGTCTCCCGGTCGCGGCCGGCTGCGACAGAGCCTGGATTCAAACCAGGATCTCTAGTGGCACAGTTAGCACTGCGATGCAGTGCCTTAGACCACTGCGCCACTCAGGAGAGTATTCATCCCCCTTGGCGTTTTTCCTATTTTGTTGCATTACAACCTGTAATTGAAATTGATTTTTATTTGGATTTCATGTAATGGACATACACAAAGTGAAATGAAACTTGTTTCAAAAAATTCAAAAAAATAAATAACGGGAAAGTGGTGCGTGCATATGTATTTACCCCCTTTGCAATGAAGCCCCTAAATAAGATCTGGTGCAACCAATTACCTTCAGAAGTCACATAATTAGTTAAATAAAGTCCACCTGTGTGCAATCTAAGTGTCACATGATCTGTCACATGATCTCAGTATATATACCTGTTCTGAAAGGTCCCAGAGTCTGCAACACCACTAAGCAAGGGGCACCACCAAGCAAGCGGCACCATGAAGACCAAGGAGCTCTCCAAACAGGTCAGGGACAAAGTTGTGGAGAAGTACAGATCAGGGTTGGGTTATAAAAAAATATCTGAAACTTTGAACATCCCACGGAGCACCATTAAATCCATTATAAAAAAATTGAAAGGATATGGCACCACAACAAACCTGCCAAGAGAAGGCCGCACACCAAAACTCACGGACCAGGCAAGGAGGGCATTAATCGGAGAGGCAACAAAGAGACCAAAGATAACCCTGAAGGAGCTTCAAAGCTCCACAGCGGAGATTGGAGTATCTGTCCATAGTACCACTTTAAGCCGTACACTCCACAGAGCTGGGCTTTATGGAAGAGTGGCCAGAGAAAAGCCATTGCTTAAAGAAAAAAATAAGCAAACACGTTTGTTGTTCGCCAAAAGGCATGTGGGAGACTCCCCAAACATATGGAAGAAGGTACTCTGGTCAGATGAGACTAGAATTGAGCTATTTGGCCATCAAGGAAAATGTCTGGCGCAAACCCAACACCTCTCATCACCCCGAGAACACCACAGGATGTTTTTCATCAGCAGGGACTGGGAAACTGGTCAGAATTGAAGGAATGATGGATGGCGCTAAATACAGGGAAATTATTGAGGGAAACCTGTTTCAGTCTTCCAGAGGTTTGAGACTGGGACAGAGGTTCACCTTCCAGCAGGACAATGACCCTAAGCATACTGCTAAAGCAACACTCGAGTGGTTTAAGGGGAAACATTTAAATATCTTGGAATGGCCTAGTCAAAGCCCAGACCTCAATCCAATTGAGAATCTGGGGTGTGACTTAAAGATTGCTGTACACCAGCGGAACCCATCCAACTTGAAGGAGCTGGAGCAGTTTTGCCTTGAAGAATGGGCAAAAATCCCAGTGGCTAGATGTGCCAAGCTTATAGAGACATACCCCAAGAGACTTGCAGCTGTAATTGCTGCAAAAGGTGTCTCTACAAAGTATTGACTTTTGGGGGGGTGAATAGTTATGCACGTTCAAGTTTTCAGTTTTTTTGTCTTATTTCTTAATTGTTTCACAATAAAAAATATTTTGCATCTTCAAAGTGGTAGGCATGTTGTGTAAATCAAATGATACAAACCCCCCCAAAAATCAAAATGCCAAAAAAAATGCCATGGGCGGCGCACAATTGGTCCAGCGTCGTCCAAGGTAGGGGAGGGTTTGGCCGGCAGGGATGTGGGTTCGTTTCCCACGGGGGGCCAGTATGAAAAAAAAAACACAACAACAAAAAACATGTATGCATTCACTAACTGTAAGTCGCTCTGGATAAGAGCGTCTGCTAAATGACTAAAATGTAAATGTAAATGTAAATGAATACTTTCGCAAGCCACTGTATGTACTGACATGTATGTGTAAGTGATCGATGCACACACACACAACATGTTAAAGTATGTAAATTGCAAAGTATTTTTGTCTGTAATGTCTTTTTCGTTTTGTGGCGGACCCAAGGAGGTCTAGCTGTCGCCATTGGCTAATGGGGATCTTAATGAATCAAATAAAATAAAAAATCTCTCTCTGTCGCTATTTGTCACTCTCCCTCTCTCACTCTACTCTCTCTCGCTCTCTCTGTCGCTCTCTCTCTCTCTCCCCACGCTGCTACCCCAGTGCGGCTTGGCTCTCGAGCGTATCGGCAATCTTAATCACATCTGGGCGAGCGCACCTGTGAGAACAGATGTCCAATGGAGCCGGCGCGCTTTTCCTATTTAGGGTGGAGTCGCTGTGTGTCTCCGGTGCCGTGTGGCGCTCCTCCACTCCCCCCAGTCACCTGCATGTCTAGTCCCTCCGCTCCCAGTAAGACAGGGGGCAGGAAACAGAACTGTAATGACAAACTGCCTTGTCATCATAGTAGCTGGTGGTTACTATGAGACTCTTTACCTTTATTGAAACAGGTAAAGGTATACTACATGACCAAAAGTATGTGGACACCTGCTCGTCGAACATCTCATTCCAAAATCATGGGCGTTAATATGGAGTTGGTCCCCCTTTTACTGCTATAACAGCCTCCACTCTTCTGGGAAGGTTTTCCACTAGATGTTGGTACATTGCTGCGGGGACTTGCTTCCATTCAGCCACAAGAGCATTAGTGAGGTCGGGCACTGATGTTGGCCGATTAGGCCTGGCTCGCAGTCGGCGTTCCAATTCAATCCCAAAGGTGTACGATGGGGTTGAGGTCAGGGCTCTGTGCATGCCATTCAAGTTCTTCCACACCGATTTCGACAAACCTTTTCTGTATGGACCTCGTTTTGTGCACGGGGGCATTGTCATGCTGAAACAGGAAAGGGCCTTCCCCAAACTGTTGCCACAAAGTTGGAAGCTGTAGCGTTAAGATTTCCCTTCACTGGCACTAAGGGGCCTAGCCCAAACCATGAAAAACTGTTAAACCATTATTCCTCCTCCACCAAACTTTACAGTTGGCACTATGCATTCGGGCAGGTAGCGTTCTTTTGGCATCCGCCAAACCCATATTAATCCGTCGGACTGCCAGATGGTGAAGTGTGATTCATCACTCCAGAGATCGCGTTTCCACTGCTCCAGAGTCCAATGGCGACGAGCTTTACACCACTCCAGCAGACGCTTGGCATTGCGCATGGTGATCTTAGGCTTCTGTGTGGCTGCTCGGCCCTGGAAACCCATTTCATTAAGCTCCCAACGAACAATTATTGTGCTGACGTTGCTTCCAGAGACAGTTTGGAACTCGGTAGTGAGTGTTGCAACCGAAGACAGACGATTTTTACGCACTACACGCTTCAGCACTCGGCAGTCCAGTTCTGTGAGCTTGTGTGGCCTACCACTTCGCAGCTGAGCCTCTGTTGCTCCTAGACGTTTCCACTTCACAATAACAGCACTTAGAGGGCAGCTCTAGCAGAACAGAAATTGACTTTATGGAAAGGTGGCATCCTATGATGGTGCCACGTTGAAAGTCACTGAGCTCTTCCGTAAGGCCATTCTACTGCCAATGTTTGTCTATGGAGATTGCATGGTGGTGTGCTCGATTTTATACACCTGTCAGCAACGAGTGTGGCTGAAATAGCCGAATCCACTAATTTGAAGGGGTGTCCACAAACTTTTGTATATTTAGTGAATGTACTGTTCTCGGGTAAGACTTGATTTAAGGGGATTTGATGTCGCTATTATTCAAAACAAAGGTTGTATATGTTTTTTTATGAAAGGGGAAGTTGACACGGCCTTGACCCATTCAGATTATCTCCACAGTGCTGTATGGATGCCTGGAAAGGCATCGCTATGAGCTTACTTAAGTGACCCAACAACAATTATGTGGTTTGCATATTAATCATATGTTTGCATATTAAGCCAACATTATAATGTTTTACTGTATAATTTCTCTCCTTATCTGATGGAATCCACAATTTTTTTTATTCCATGCATTATGTTGCTTGAGTCGCCCAGAGACAGATAGAACAATGCCTTCCAAATTAAAGCTGTTTGCTCCACCATCACAATTGATGTTAATGAGTTAGCAGTAGCAGGTATCATTTGTATTAGTGGAATGAAAAGGGACATTAAACTAGCTTAAGCATTTAAGGGTATTGTGTTTATCATTACTAGCTTTGTGTTTATCCAGATTGTGCTGTTCCTTTAGCCAGTTGAGACCACAGCTTTTCCGCAGCCCAAAATCCCCCTTCCTTCTTCCCTTCACAGTCCTTCCAAACTCCAAGCCTCACACCATATGGCTCTGTCACTATCCCTCCCAGTCCCAACCCAAATCCTGTTAGTCTGGGCAGGCTAGGAGCCCCACCTACAGAGAGAGAGAGGCATCCAAGCACTGGCCTGGCCTAGCTTCACACGCTCCAATGAGCTCATGCTGGAGAGATTTGGCATGGTCACGTTGTCGCCCATGCAGCCCCACCCACCCCATGCCCAAACATCAAACAGTGTCACCACTTTGACAGGGCCTAGTGCCTTCCTCTCCACCCCTCCTGCCATCCGCCCGTCCAGGATTGATCCTGGGTCCTATCACCACTCTGATCCCTGTGTTATTTCAGGAGTGCAGGGATTGCCTAATGATCTATTGACGCGATCTATCGATCTTTGTCAACCACAATGGCCAAGCGCTGGAGAGGAGCCTGTAGGGCCTAACTATCTAGACCCCTCCTTTGCCTCTCCCTCCGCTCCGCACCCCTCTGCCCCCGCACCCAACCCCTACCAGTCCCCACAGGCGCTCTCTTTCCCTCTCTCTCTCAGCAAAACCAGAGAGATTAGGAATTAATGTGCTTTTAACATCTGTCTGTGAAGTAACAAATGTATTTTAGCTAACGCTGTTATCCAAAGATGACTGTGCGCTCTGGATAAATCCAATGCTTTTTCGGTGTGAGTGTGTCTGTGAGAGGGCATATTAGGATGCATATATGACTTTAAAGTCAGAGTGGGATCTATAGTGCTTCACTTACTTACCCAGAATGCAACAGTGAAGGTCACACCCTCTCCCTTTCTCCAGAGTTACGGCTCAGTTCAATCAAAGCCACATATTAATGCAAAAGCATAAAAACAGCTTTTTCCTTAACGTCAAAAAAAAATAATCACAGAATACATTAGAACAATTTAGAAATTGGTATGTGGGCTCCTCTCACAGTTATTGGTTTCAGTAGAATATGTTTTTGCTGTACACAGACGAAGACGCTCCATAAACATTGCTCTGGCAGCTTTGATTGCATCCCGCCCTTGTTTGTAACATGTAACCTTCAAGTGTCACATGGCAGGAGTCGTTACTCGTCAAGCTGCTCTCAGGCGATATATCCTCAGTCATTTACATCTCCAGATGGCTCATATCACTACCATAACCGGGGTTAACATTTTCTAACACATTTTAATGCTGATCTTAATTGGAAATGCATGTTTTAGTTGAGACTCAACGTCTCTGTGGTGAATCCAATATCAACTTTACTAAACTCTGTTATTCTGCTCACTGCTGCTCAGTGGAAAGAAGCAAATCATTCTTCTCCCATAGAGATACATTAGATGGATAGACCTGTTCAGTACCCTGACAGCCACACTCAGTTTAACTCGCAGGCTGCAGCTCTGCTCCGCATAACGCCACACAAATTCCATGTAGCGATTACAATTGGTGACATACTTAGCATTACTGAAATTAATGTGCCACAGATCGATATCAGATGACTTTCAAGCAGC
Source organism: Coregonus clupeaformis (assembly GCF_020615455.1). Taxonomy (NCBI): domain Eukaryota; kingdom Metazoa; phylum Chordata; class Actinopteri; order Salmoniformes; family Salmonidae; genus Coregonus; species Coregonus clupeaformis. The sequence continues at coordinate 40,378,715 of NC_059217.1, forward strand.
TCAATTTTACACTTGCTGCAGGCAACAGATGGAACTAGCTGATAGTGTTGCCAGAGGCTCCAATGTAGGACAGCAAGTTGAGAACAGAGCCCTTTGGTTATGGTTTGGAGAGAGGGGGTGAAAATATGTACCCTTTTCACAACTATTGAGCTAAACTGAGCTGATTAGAACTGCGCAGGCCTAGTTACTCATCCACCGACCATAGTTGCGTGCTGGAAAGGACAATATGAAACTAAATATCTGAGCCTAAGCCAGAACAGTTTGGTTTGGGTCGGCACAATTGTGTGAAAAGGATAATACTGTTCTACATTACTTATCCACTTAACCCGACCCTGGTCGCCTAAACCCTAATCTGATTATTAGAATAGAGTCATTAATTGCAAATGAGCTTCTGCTACTGTGTTGGGTACACAAAGGCTTTCTACAAATGTTTAGTGCTGGGTGTTTTTGAATGTTTTACTTGACTCGTTTTTTTACATTCAGGATAGGTTTTGCTTCAAACTGTGTGAGAGGAAAACAATCAAATGAGAGAAAAACTATCAAATGAAGTCGCATTGTTTAAATACACCTAGAGGCACATTATATTCTCAGCAGCAGAATGTTTAGTTCCTTCCCAGACTGGGATCAAACATGTTGAATCCAGGAGCAGGCATCTCTCAGCCCGTGATTGATAGGTCTCTGCATCACATTGATAGGCCTGTGTATCTCTGAGAAAAAAAATAACTCTATCTACACCTCTCACTTATGTCAGGTTGAATCTCCTAGAACTACGGGACTGGGGGGATTGGAGAAAGGACCGTGCCACGCATTGAAAACCCTATGTCATTGGACCCATTCCTGTTCCACAATTCCTACTGAGGCCTTGTGATTGCATTGCCCTGGTCAAAATGTGTGTGTAGAGTATATGTGTGTGTGTGTACGTGTGTGCGTGTGCGTGCATGGGTGTACCAGCGTGGCCGTGCGGAGAGTGGAGTCCGGAGGAAGACGGTGCGAGAGATCAAGATTTTTAAAACAAGTCTGGGCACATCTGGTTTTGATTGGCGGGGAAAAAAGGTCTGCACAGTGTTCTAGGAACTGGCAGTGCCTCTCTACAACTCAACACAGGACAGCACTGTACAGTACAACACTGGAAAACAGGGAGAACTGAATGCCACCACCCCCCCGACCCCTTATACCCTGAGTCTTTGCCAATTCACATAATCCCACGTAAAGCCCCTGGCACAGTTTCTAAGTACTGCATACATGACTTCCTCCCTTCCCACTATGCTATGGGAGAGGGCAATGAGGTAGCCTGGTACATCCTAGGACCCATAGTCTCATACTATGACAGTTCTGTGTTTTAGGGAGAATAGTACCCTGGAGGCAAATTGACGTCTCAATGTCTGTCTGTTTGCTCCTGGTCTTGTCACCTCAGTTGTAGTGAAGAGGCAGAGAAATTGCGAGAGTTAGCACTGAAAAACGGTTGTCGGCGAACACTTTTCCCCCCTGAGGTTGCTAAAATCAGTTATTCTCCATCTGTTTGATCAGAGAGGGGGAGGAGAGGGGGAGGAGGGGATGGCAGGTCACAGATTGAACGTGACAGAGAACCCCTCCTCTGGCTAGAGAGGAGAATACTGCAATTAAAAGTGAGGCTGTGGTTAACAGCAGCAGACGCCACCAGCCCCTGCAGCCTGACCAGCCTGCCTATTCTCATTCAGCCCATAGTTTGGAGCGCAGACTGCCTGTGTGAGTGTGAATGTAGTCCTAGCTGCTTCAGGAGATAACCTTCCTCGTTAAGCGATTGTCTTCATGGTTGAGGCAAGGTCTGTCACCTCTGTGAATCTAGCTCAGATTGAGATGGAGTGTATGTGTGTTTGCCTTTGTGAACCTACTTTTATACCTGTGGTTGAGAGGGAGTATGGGTCCTGTTCTTCTGCCCAGGGCTGTTCTGAAGGGAGTGTTTGTTTGAGAGGGACTATGGGTCCTATTCTTCTACCCAGGACTGTTCTGAAGGGAGTGTTTGTTTGAGAGGGACAATGGGTCCTGTTCTTCTACCCAGGACTGTTCTGAAGGGAGTGTTTGTTTGAGAGGGACTATGGGTCCTGTTCTTCTACCCAGGGCTGTTCTGAAGGGAATGTTAGGTTGAGAGGGACAATGGGTCCTGTTCTTCTACCCAGGGCTGTTCTGAAGGGAATGTTAGGTTGAGAGGCAGTATGGGTCCTGTTCTTCTACCCAGGGCTGTTCTGAAGGGAATGTTAGGTTGAGAGGGACTATGGGTCCTGTTCTTTTACCCAGGGCTATTCTGAAGGGAATGTTAGGTTGAGAGGGACTATGGGTCCTGTTCTTTTACCCAGGGCTGTTCTGAAGGGAATGTTAGGTTGAGAGGGACTATGGGTCCTGTTCTTTTACCCAGGGCTGTTCTGAAGGGAATGTTAGGTTGAGAGGGACTATGGGTGCTGTTCTTCTGCCTCTGTTCTAAAGGGATAGTTAATAATGGAACGGCCTAATTTATTGGGCTGACTGGTGTCTCTAATGATCCATCCAGTGTGTTTGAATGGAAAGCAGAGAGCCAGTATTGATGTAAGGCAGCCAGGAGCAGGGCCGGGGCAGACTGCTGCTGTCTCTGTGCTGGTGTTTCCACACATGCCACATAACCAGTGACCCTCACTGGCATAATTACGGCAGGGTTAATTCCCCAGGAGGAACGCATTCACCCAATCCCTTTCTGATGGGATTTCACAAGCTGCCAATAATCTACTGGCAATGGCAAAGATACATTTTCTCTACTGCTAAAAATCATTTAGTCTTTGCAAACAGAGGGAGGAAGCTGGGGCTTTTATACATACATCTTCTACTCCATCTTAGTAGGAGAAGGACTAAGCAGAAATTCAGTTTTGCGGAGCTGCGTTTGAGGGGATTGTTCATAGAAAACACATAAGAGGACATCTATTTGCATGCCATTTTCCCCAGCACAGGATAGGCTACAGAACTTAAATGCACAATGCTGTTTTCACTTCCACATTGCATGGAAAATTGCTTTGGTAAATAAGTTGCTGAATAGGAATGGCAGTAGTTACAGTTGTGAATTTACTAGAGTGTATTTATGGCCTTTTCGTATGGTATACTGTGTGTAACACTTCATACTTGTTTAAGTTATAGTTATGTGCTGTGCTGTGAAGGCAGTATTATAGAGCGTTAATATTCAAATTGCATTGTAATGAGATGGAGAAATAGAGAGCTGAAGAGCGAGAGAAGTAAAGAGCAAGAGAGAGAGAGAAATGGATGTGGCCCTTTTGATTTTCAGCAACTCACGCAAACTAAACTCTCAATTCATATGCGTCTACTGTGGCTGCATTTTCTGTCGCTGTGTTGATGAAAAGACTGCAAGTTGGACTGTTTCCTCTGGGAGGGATGGATGGAGGGAAGGATGGATGGAGGGGAGAAATATTAGACGGACGCACCAAGTCCTGTTCTTACATAAGCTCAGATATTGAGTGTGACCTGCTGCCACTTTATCTTGCCCCGTGCAGATTGCATTCCATAATCTAACCAGACAGATTTTCTTTAATGAAATCCTGTAAGAATGATTAGAATAAAAACACTTCTGAATGAGCAGGAACTACTTTAAAGATAGAGAGCCTTTGGCTTTGCTTTTGCCACTGTCTAGTCCTCTGGTTAGACATTTGGTCGTGATGCCACTAGCCTCATTGGGAGACTGGAATTGGATTTGGCACGGTATTATGTTTTCCATCCTAAAACCAGTGAACCAAACCAGTGAAGGACTAAGTAAATATTTACTTCCAATCTGTCTTTCCTGTAATTCTATAGTGGATTCAGCTTAATTATATTCAATAGCTTTGTGGGACGAAGCTTCTCCGTTTAGTATTTATGTCTATCATTTGGGTCAGGTAGTGGTTGAGCATCTTTTGTCATTGTTATAAGACAAATATAGGATTTTTTTGCAACAAGATGTAGATGTCCCTTGAAATCAGAGACAAACACGGTCATAAATAAAAGTAAATGTCAGCTCAGCGTTACACTAGCAGAACAAATGCCTCCCATGGATCAGCAGTAAGAAAACAGGGACACAGCGATGGGGGATAAAACACCAAACCATCAACCCACCAGACTAGGGAAGCCATCCCATCCCGCTAGACCAAATGAATCATCTTAATTGACTATAAACAATATATACTGTGGGCTTTAATTAAATCCCATAAAAATAGATAGAAACAAACACACAGTTAGAGAGGGGGAAAGAGGGAAAAACAGAGGGGAGGAGGCTTACAGAAGGTGGTATTCCTCTGGCACCGCCATCGTTTCAATTAGAGGGCTATTTTGGTTTCTATTCGTCACTGCCTTGGTTATAAGGGGGAAAGAAGAGGGAAAAGGGGAGTTTTGGTGCCAGTTCCGAGAGTCTGAGGTAAACCCTTCCTGCCCTCCCCTCCCCTCTCCTCCCTCTGGTTGCTGTTGGTGCTGCGTGTACCACAGAGGGCCCCAGCTGCTCAGATGTGTTGCCTGCTAGTGGTTTAGCGTTAGCCCCAGGCAGCCCTTCTCCACACCACTGGGCTGATAAAGGAACGCTGGCATAATTTCCCACATGAAAAAATACTATAGTATACTATGGTATAAATACTATGGTATAAATACTATAGTATTCGCTGTAGTGTTTTTTCAGACTTTACTGTAGTATTCACTGTAGTGTTTTTGCGGACTAAAGTCTGCAAAAACACTACAGTGGATAATGTAGTATTTACTGCAGTATACTGTTGTATTTACAGTTAACTGTAAATACTGTAGTAAAAGAAAAACTGTAGTGTATACTATAGTAATTAATGTAGTGTTTTTGCGGACTGTAGTATACTGTAGTATTTATTGTAGTGTTTTTGCTGACATTACTATGACATAGAAGTGGAGGCTTTCTCCTTCCGGAAACCTACTGGAGAAATACTAAAAGAGCACATTTTCTATAACCTGTAGGTAGGTAGGACTGGGGTCTGAACAGATAGTTCAGTGCTTCTGCTCTTTTCTATAACCTGTATGCAACACAATATATGGTCTATACCTGGCATGTAGGTTTCTCACTTATGGGTGGCACAAATTGGGATATGAGGAAGGGGAATGGGCAGGGTAAATGCAGATTAAATAATGTAGTATTTACTATAGTTTAAAAAAAGTGTAGTATTTTTGCGGACTGTAGTGTTTATGTGGACATTACTATAGTATTTACTACAGTGTTTTTTTCCGGATAATACTGTAGTATTTAATATAGTATTCTACAGTTTACTACAGAATTCTATAGTAAGTACTGTTTTATTCTATAGTAAACTGTAGTATTTTATCATGTGGGTTAGCAGCCAGCGCTGACGTGGGGCTCCCATCTCCCAGACACCCACCACCCCCTCCCCTCTCATCCGACAGCGTTCCACGGAGAGGAATTCATCACTGCGCTAAAGCCCCCAAACACTACGTTAGCATTAGTGCTCAAATGGAAAAACGTGTACAGCACACCGAATGTAGCTCTGTGGGGGGCCCTGTTCCACACCTCCCCGAACCCCCATTGGTTCAGCACTAAAAACCACTGGCACACCCCCTATGTTTGGGTATCTATCAGCCTTGGGGCCAGAGGATAAATAATTGACAGTACATGAGGTTGATTGACGACACAAAGACTTGCTGTTTGGGTGCTTGTCTCATCACTCTCTCTCTCCCCAGACGTAATACACTTCCCGCGAGGGAAAACACACACCAACCAAAACACAATCTGAAATTGTTTCAAGAGACGTGACACTTAAAGTTCAAAAGCAGCTGGAGGCTGGGCAGAAACATTACAGGTTCTCAACAGGATGGAAACACACACCTTTAGAGAAATGGCTATGTTGTTAATCCTTCCTGTTGGTTCACTCACAAAGCATCTCCTCCCGGAGACCTAAGACTAGCGTCCTGTCCAGGGGGTGTACTTGTACATCAAGCTGGCTCACGCTACAGAAACAGGAGAAAGGCTCCTGCTCTATGGGCTGTTCTGGCACGGACAAGGCTTACTTACATACAGTAAGTGGGGGGTGGGGTGCTGTCTGTAATACAGCTCTTTTATGGGGAAAAACTCATTCTGATTTGCTGGGCCTAGCTCCCCAATGGGTGAGCCTGGCTGCCAAGTGGGTGGGCCTATGGCCTCCCAGGCTCACCCATTGCTGCACCCCTGCCCAATCATGTGAAATCCATAGATTAGGGCCTAATGAATTAATTTCAATTGACTGATTTCCTTATATGAACTGTAACTCAGTAAAATCTTTGAAATTGTTGCATGTTGCGTTTATATTTTTGTTCAGTATAATATTGCGATATTGTCAAAATGATACGATATATCGTAAAAAATGATATCTATTTTTTTTCCACCCATCACTAGTACCCAGACGGATCTGGTGTAAGCCAACCTTGGGAGAGCAGCTCTTCTTGAGTTAGCTGCTACATCGACTGGTGGGTTTATAGAATGTTAAGGGGATAAAGAAGAAACTTGTGGAGAATCCCCTCTATTCTGTGGGCCCTCCTGATCAAAGGCACCTAGATAGCTGTGACTTTAACATACTTTCATCCCTCTTCTATTCTTTTCCAGAGCCTCACTGTGGATTTTTCCAATTAAATGATTCTCTGTAGTGTGGGTTGCCTGATGGTTGGACAGCACCGTTCTGAGAGAGCGAGAGAGAGAGAGAGAGAGAGAGTGAGAGTGTGTGAAAGAGAGAGGGTGAGACTGGGTGAAACCAAAGAGACTGGGAGAGAGAGGGAAATTATATTGTGTGTGGCTGGCTACTAACGCTGTTCTGTTCTGCTGTGATTACTTGGCAGTGTTTAGTCGGACTAGGGAATTTCGAGAGCCTAAGGTTGGCCATGTGTAAGTGTGTCTGTGAGGTCTACTGGTCAATTGGCCATAAACCCTTCAGTGGTCCATCTTCTCATACTTGAGAAATATGAACTCTCCAAAATAGCCCAAACCTAATTTGTTAGCCCACCTTTCTAACACAAATACCCTGTTAACAATAATAAATGTGAGTTCTACGCTCTCCCTTCATATGTTGCTGAGGGGAGAGTAAGGAGAGAGGGGTTTGATGACGGGTGGTGGTAGCTGGGGTTTGGCCAAGGTGTGATGTTGCCATCCTTTAGGGGGATCCAGATTAAATTACAGAGGTATAAGAGGAGCTTTGAGTGAGAGACTGTGCTCACACACATTCACAGTGTGAGACGGATCTCACACACGCATTCACAGTTTCACACACGTTTCAGACTGAACATTAGTGGTGGGCTTTAACAGGACTTGTTCAGTCTTGACCATCTGTTGGAGGACAGATCACTTTATATTATCAGCGCTCAGCTACTGTACCAGTCTTCTAGTACTGTACTGTTGTTAGGCTACACTCTGTACTGAGTACTAGATTAGTTCAGAGTCGAGATTAATGGAAGTGATATAAATAATAATTATAATAATAATTATAATAATAATAATAATAAATTGTATTTGACAGTCACCTTCTTAGGACACTCAAGGACAATGCAAAGAAAAAGCCATATCTCAGACTGCCCATCTTAATCTTTAATTTTTATTGGCCAGTCTGAGATATGGCTTTTTCTTTGCAACTCTGTCTAGAAGGTAAGCATCCCGTTGAGACTGGTGTTTTGCGGGTACTATTTAATGAAGCTGCCAGTTGAGGACCTGTGAGGCGTCTGTTTTTCAAACTAGACACTCTAATGTATTTGTCCTCTTGCTCAGTTGTGCACCGGGGCCTCCCACTCTTCTTTCTATTCTGGTTAGAGTCAGTTTGCGCTGTTCTGTGAAGGGAGTAGTACACAGCATTGTACAAGATCTTCAGTTTCTTGGCAATTTCTCGCATGGAATAGCCTTCATTTCTCAGAACAAGAATAGACTGATGAGTTTCAGAAGAAAGTTATTTGTTTCTGGCCATTTTGAGCCTGTATTCGAACCCACAATTGCTGATGCTCCAGATACTCAACTAGTCTCAAGAAGGCCAGTTTTATTGCTTCTTTAATCAGCACAACAGTTTTCAGCTGTGCATAATTGCAAAAGGGTTTTCTAATGATCAATTAGCCTTTTAAAATGATCAACTTGGATTAGCAAACACAACGTGCCATTGGAACACAGGACTGATGGTTGCTGATAATGGGCCACTGTACGCCTATGTAGATATTCCATTAAAAATCAGCAGTTTCCAGCTACAATAGCCATTTACAACATTAACAATGTCTATACTGTATTTCTGCTCAATTTCATGTTATTTTAATGGGCAAAAAATTTAGACATTTCTAAGTGACCTCAAACTTTTGAACGGTAGTGTGTACATCCTTGTTAAAAGAGGATGTGAAGCATGGCATTCCATGTGAGGGATGATCAAAGCCACTTGTTTTTACTGTGAAATTTCAGTTGAACATTTACATTACAAACTGTAGGTAGAGGCTCTAGCCTAGATAGCAATCACCATTCCACTAAAAGCTCAGCTGAGACTTGCTCAGTGCTAACTTGGAACGCACCATCACAACCATACTACCATGGAATGCCTGCAACCGGGGGGAAAAGAAACAAACAAACCACACAAACAACAACAGTGGATGGGGGAGCTGTAGGCCCTGCAGCCTACTCACTGTGATCTGCTATCTTAGATGTGATAGGAGGAGAAGACACACAGATTTATTCAGACTGTCTGTGTGGAAGCTCTCCAGAAAGGCACGACGTCAGCTGTTGTGGTATTGGCTGGAGGAAGGATAGGGGCAGGAAAATAAAGGGAAAAGGTGGTAGAGGAAAAATAAGAGATGATATTTAAGCAATAAGCCTGAGGGGGTGTGGTATATGGCCAATATTCCACGGATAAGGGCTGTTCTAAGCACAACACAACGCGGAGTGCCTGAATACAGCCCTTAGCCGCGGTATATTGGCCATATACATTTACATTACATTTTAGTCATTTAGCAGACGCTCTTATCCAGAGCGACTTACAGTTAGTGAATACATATGTTATTTTTTTCATACTGGCCCCCCGTGGGAATCGAACCCACAACCCTGGCGTTGCAAACGCCATCCTCTATCAACTGAGCTACATCCCTACCGGCCATTCCCTCCCCTACCCTGGACGACGCTGGGCCAATTGTGCGCCGCCCATGAGTCTCCCGGTCGCGGCCGGCTGCGACAGAGCCTGGATTCGAACCAGGATCTAGTGGCACAGTTAGCACTGCGATGCAGTGCCTTAGACCACTGCGCCACTCAGGATACCACAAACCCAAGAGGTACCTTATTGGTATTATAAACTGATCACCAAAGTAATTGGAGCAGTAAAAATAAATGTTTTGTCATACCCGTGGTATACGTGTAACCGGTGTGAAATGGCTAGCTAGTTAGCGGTGCGCACTAGTAGTGTTTCAATCGGTGACGTCACTCGCTCTGAGACCTTGAAGTAGGTGTTTCCCTTGCTCTGCAAGGGCCGCGGCTTTTGTGGAGCGACGGGTAACGGTGACTGTTGTCGATGTGTGCAGAGGGTCCCTGGTTCAAGCCCAGGTAGGGGCGAGGAGAGGGACGGAAGCAACACTGTTACATATGGTCTGTTATAAACTGTGTGGTTCGAGCCCTGAATGCTGATTGGCTGACAGCCATGGTATATCAGACCGTATACCACGAGTATGACAAAACAATTATTTTTACTGCACTAATTACGTTGGTAACCAGTTTATAATAGCAATAAGGCACCTCAGGGGTTTGTGATATATGGCCAATATACCACGGCTAAGGGCTGTATCCAGGCACTCCGCGTTGCGTCGTGCGTAAGAACAGCCCTTAGCCGTGGTATATTGGCCATATACCCAGTTTATAATGTGTCTTTTGTATTTCATAAAATACATAATAAGACTGGAGGGGATTTGAAAAGAGAAACCGAGTGTGTCAAAATGATAGTGTTGCACCTTAGTAATGGAAGTTTCGCAACAGATAGAAATAGTTAGCAAATAGAACGTCACGTGGCTGTTGGTTGCCTTAGAACTGATGGTGAAAAAATGGCAGGTAAAAAACTAAATGTTATAGGAATGATCTTAAGTCCTCTCCTGCTTCAATTCCCTGTATGAATGAAACTCTGTGTATGCATATTTTATCAAATACAGAAGAAATGCCTGGAAGTTGTCCATAAATGGGTACTCTCTACTTGCAAAACTCAAAAGTGTAGAGAACGGAAGTAGGAGTTGATAGATTTTTAATCCGACAGCTTTTAAAAAATGCCATATTGAGAAAATCTTGAGTACAGAATGGCGTTGGGAAGCTGTCGTTGTCCCATAAGAGTTGCCAGCAGCAGAGCTATAAGTAACGATAACAGCAGTTGTTACCCATTCATAATCAACACCCGTAGGTTGTCTCTTGGCAACGAGCCTTACATTGTTTTTATTGTCACAATGCAATGTGTTGTTTTACCGGGTCAGCCATGGTAGTATGGTGTCCCTGGAGACAATTAGGGTTAAGTGCCTTGCTCAAGGGCACATCGATAGCTCTTTTTTTTCACCTTGTCAGCTTGTGTATTTGAACCACCGACCTTTCAGTTACTGGCCCAACACTCTAACTGCTAGGCTACCTGCCGACCTAATAAAAGTTTTAAGTGTTCTTAAGCACTGCCAGCCAGCCGTGATTAGTTTGACAGGGCAGCAGCAGCCATCCGGGGTGAAATCCATTCTCTGTAAAACTTAACCGTTCAACAATTTGCTCTCTTTTGAACTTTTGTTTACCAAAGCTGAGGCAATTTAAATCCACTCTAATCTGGTCTTAGTTTTACAATATCTGACCTAGCATCCTCTAGTCTGTCAGGCCTGGCTGTTCCTTTAAGGACAACTTCTCTTCACTGGTTATGTTCTATGGTTGTCCTTGAATAACATTAGAGGTACAGCTACAGTGGGGAAAACAAGTATTTAGTCAGCCACCAATTGTGCAAGTTCTCCCACTTAAAAAGATGAGAGAGGCCTGTAATTTTCATCATAGGTACACGTCAACTTGTCACGAACAGAAGAGGACCCAAGAGCGCAAGTTCAAATTCAGAGTTCTTTATTCAAGGTTACAGGCGGGAAGAGGAGTCCCAGGGGTGTCAGGGGTCTTTCAGGGTCCTCCTGTGGGTACCTGTGCTCCGGGGGTCACCAAATGTCCGGGGGGTGTCCAGTCCAAGTGCTTAGTGTGTGTGTTCCCCAGTGATGGAGCGGCGTATCGGGCTGAGGGTGGTGAAACGTCTGGGCACGCTCATCTGGTGGTCGGAGACCTGGGGAACACACACACACAACAGCAATATGAATGGCAGGCAGAAGTACAGATCAGGGCTGGGCAAATATCGTGGTGAGAGACAGAAGGCAGAAACGAGTTACCGGAGGGGCTGAAGATCGGAGAGTAGTCGAGGTCCAGAAGGCAGGTTGGGATAGACGGGGCAGTAGAACAAGGAGGCAGTCAAGAAAGGATCGGTATCACAAACAGGAGTCAGAGCGCAGACAGGCAGGTTACTGGTCCGGGTTTGAAGACGATCTGACAGGGCTTGGCTGAAAACCAGGGCTTGATATACTGGGAGAGGTAGTGGGGAAATGCAGTTCAGCTGGCAGAGTAATTAGAACAGAGTGAGGCAAGGTGAGGATGGTGAGTGGGAAATGCAGTGCAGCTGGCCAGGTAACAAGAGCAGAGCAGGGCAGGTGGAGCTAGTTAGGCTGAGTAGAGAGAGGGAGGTGAGCAGAGTGGAAGATAATTGAATGCAATTAATGTTGCTACCAGGGAGAGAGAGTGCTCATGACAGGACCCCCTCCAAGGGACGGCCCCAGAAGTCCCAAGAACAACATCATGCCGGGAGGGTGGAGGGGAGCAGGCGGCGGGTCAGAACTCCTCCGAGCGGTCCGAGTGAATCTCCTCATCCTCAGAAGGAGCTGGAGGGTCACGGTCGGGAGACAGGACAGGCACTGAGACAGGAGCAGGGCGGGCCGGACGGCTAGGAACCCCTCTTGGACGGCCCCTACGGATTGCAGGCTGATCAGGATGTAGTCGGTGGAAGTCAGTGATAAGGGTCCGGTCCACTATCCTCCTGGCCGGGATCCAGGTCCTCTCCTCTGGACCATATCCCTCCCAATCAACGAGGTACTGGAGACCCCTACCCCTTCGCCTAGAGCGGAGCAGCCGCCGGACGGTGAAGACAGGACCGCCATCTACGAGGCGCGGAGGAGGTGGCGCCGGAGCTGCAGGGACCAGGGGACTTTCATGGACCGGCTTGACCTTGGAGACGTGGAAGGTGGGGTGGACCCGCATGGAAGCGGGCAACTGAAGTCGGACCGCCGTTGGACTGATGACTTTCTGCACAGGAAAAGGACCAATGAAGCGAGGGGCCAGCTTTCGTGATACAACCCGCAGCGGCAGATCCGGGCAGACAGCCAGACCTTCTGACCAACCCGGTAAGTAGGTGCTGGGGTCCTCCGTCGGTTGGCACCGACGGCGTAGCTGGTTCCAGACTTCAGGAGCACAGTGCGAGCCTGGGCCCAAGTGCGGCGGCAGCGGCGGGCATACGCAAGAGCAGACGGACAGGTGGCATCCGCCTCCTGGCTGGCAAACAGTGGAGGTTGATACCCGTAGACACACTGAAAGGGGGAGAGCCCGGTGGAGGAACTGGTGAGTGAATTATGGGCATATTCCACCCAGAGCAGGTGTTGAGCCCAGGCCCGGGGATTTTGGGAAGCCACACACCTCAGTGCCTTCTCCAGCTCCTGGTTCATGCGTTCAGTCTGGCCGTTTGACTGCGGGTGGAATCCAGACGATAGGCTGGCGGTGGCCCCAAGGAGATGACAGAACTCCTTCCAAAAGGTTGCTGAGAATTGCGGGCCCCGGTCTGACACTATATCCTGGGGTAGGCCATGGATACGAAACACATGTTCCAGGACCACCTGGGAGGTCTCTTTAGCAGAGGGTAGTTTGGGAAGGGGCACGAAGTGGGTCATCTTACTAAAGCGGTCAACAATGGTAAGGATGACTGTGTGTCCGTCAGAGGGCGGAAGGCCCGTAACAAAGTCCAGTGAAACGTGGGACCAGGGCCTCTTGGGTATGAGTAGGGGTTGCAGCAACCCAGCAGGAGGCTGGTTGGGAGTCTTGTTTCGGTTACAAGTGGGACAAGCTCGGATGAATTCTCGGACATCCCGTCTCATCCCCCGCCACCAGAACCGCTGGCGGACCAGATGAAGGGTGCGAGTGATGCCGGGATGACAGGCCAGACGGGATTCGTGCCCCCACTGAATCACAGGTGACCTGAGATTTGCTGGAACAAACAGACGGTTGGGGGCGCTGGTGCTTGGACCTGGCTGGTCCCGAAGAGCCTCCATGACCTGCTTCTCGATCTCCCAGGTGAGGGCCGCTACGACCAAGTGGCTGGGAAGAATGGGAGCTGTCATGGCGGTGGTCTCGTCCTTCTGAAACATCCGGGGAAAGAGCATCAGGTTTGATGTTGCGAGATCCCGGGCGGTAGGAGAGCGTGAAATTGAAGCGCGTAAAGAACAGAGACCACCGCTGTTGACGGGAGTTCAGCCTCCTGGCTGTTTGGATATACTCCAGGTTCTTGTGGTCTGTCCACACTACGAATGGTTCCTTTGACCCCTCTAACCAGTGCCGCCATTCTTCAAGGGCGAGCTTGACAGCCAACAGCTCGCGGTTCCCAATGTCGTAGTTGCATTCGGCAGGGGTTAGCCGACGGGAGTAGAAGGCACAGGGGTGCATCTTGCCATCCTCAGCTGCTCTTTGAGAAAGCACTGCACCCACTCCCACGTCCGAAGCATCTACCTCCACCACAAACTGCCTTGCTGCATCTGGCATCTGGAGGATGGGAGCAGAAGTGAAACATGTCTTGAGGATATTGAAGGCCTTATCAGCAGCTGATGTCCATTGGTACGGTTGTTTAGTGCTGGTTAGCGCCGTGAGGGGGTGCAGCCACTGTGCTATAGTTTCTGATGAATCTCCTATAAAAGTTGGCAAAGCCCAGGAACTGTTGCAACTTCTTCCGAGACTCAGGAACTGGCCAGGAAGTGACAGCCGACACCTTCGTGAGATCCATCTGAATGCTGCCCTCGGTCACCACATACCCCAGGAATGAAACGGTCTTGGCATGGAACTCGCACTTCTCTGCCTTCACGAAAAGAGAGTTCTCCAGCAGGCGGCGCAGGACCAACCGGACGTGGTGCGTGTGTTCTGACAGAGTCTTTGAGAATATTAAAATATCGTCAAGGTACACAAATACGAACGTATTTAGCATGTCCCTGAGGATATCATTCACTAGGGCTTGAAAAACTGCTGGGGCATTGGTGAGGCCGAAGGGCATGACGAGATATTCATAGTGGCCGGTTGGTGTGTTGAACGCTGTCTTCCATTCGTCTCCCTCCCTCATCCGCACCAGATGGTAGGCATTGCGAAGGTCCAGCTTAGTGAATACAGTGGCTCCCTGCAGCAGTTCGAAGGCAGACGAAAGTAAGGGCAGTGGGTAGCGATTCTTAACCGTGATGTCGTTCAGACCCCGGTAATCTATGCATGGACGAAGAGAACCGTCCTTCTTGCCGACAAAGAAGAATCCCGCTCCTGCGGGGGAAGACGACGGTCTAATTATCCCGGAGGCAAGAGAGTCATTAATGTAGTCCTCCATGGCCTTTCTTTCCGGGGCTGACAGGGAATACAGACGACCCTTGGGAGGTGCTGTGCCAGGCAGGAGATCAATCGCGCAGTCATAGGGTCTGTGTGGGGGTAGAGATGTCGCCTTGGATTTGTTGAACACCTCTTTCAGGCTGTGGTAACAGGCCGGAACATTGGATATGTCGGAGGTAGCGCTAGATCCTTCCCGGTGAACGGGCAGGGTGGCCCCCCTTAAACAGGTCTGGTGACAACTCCTTCCCCACTCACGGACTGTTCCTGTCTCCCAGTCGATGTGGGGGTTGTGCTGACGGAGCCACGGGTATCCAAGAATGAGTGGTTGGCCAGGTGAGTGTAGGAGGTGAAACTGGATGGACTCCTGGTGGTTTCCTGACAGCAGGATTGTCACAGGGGCGGAGATATGAGTGACAGTGCCAAGATGATGCCCATCCAGGGCTCGTGCAGGAATGGGTTGTGTCAGTTGATGATGGTTCACGCCCAGTTGCTGTGCAAGCTCAGGGTCCATGATGTTTGCTTCGGCTCCGGAATCCACAAGGGCGGCCAATGTATGAGTCTTGTCAGAAAGCTGAAGGCGGAGATGAAGCAGGGTCTTTCGGATGGAGGGAGACTGAAGGCTTGTTGAGCTCACCCGGATCTCCCCTACACCTGGTGAGCTGCGGCTTTTGCCGGACAAGTAGCGACACGGTGATTCTCGCCACCACAGTAGAGGCAAAGGTTGGAGCTTAGACGGCGCCGACGCTCCTCGGGAGTCAGAGAGGCACGGCCAATCTCCATGGGCTCAGGCTGATTGAGTTGGCTATGGGACTTGACCGGCAGGGGCTGGACAGAAGCGGTATCGACCCGAGTACGGATGGCAGGTTGACTGAGACGGCCCTTCTCCCTCCTCCGGGTCTGTATACGGCGGTCAATGCGAACGGCAAGGTCAATGGCGGCATCAAGCGTTGAGGGCGGGTCATGGGAAACAAGCTCGTCCCTGATATAGTCCGCCAGGCTATGGAGGAAGGCTTGCACCAGTGCCTCTGGGTTAAACGAGCTTTGACTGGCCAGGGTACGAAAGTCAATGGAGAAGTCTGCCACTGTCCGATTGCCCTGACGGATGGTGAGCAGAGCTTGTGACGCTTCGGCTGTTGGCGAGCCTAGGTCAAAGACCTTTAACATCTCCTCCTCAAAGGCACTGAAGGAGGCACAGGCTGGGGTTTGCCGGTCGAATTCCGCCGTTCCCCACAACCGAGCTCGACCGGTGAGATGTGTGATGACATACCCCACCTTGGCTCCCTCTGTTGAGAAAGTCCTGGGCTGTAGTGCAAACTGGATTCGGCAGCTGCTCAAGAATGGTCTTACTTGCTTCTGGTTGCCATCAAAACGTTCGGGTTCCCAATCCTTGGTTCAGGAGCGTGGGGATCTGGTGGCAGCACTGCCGGGCCTGCAGCATTGGGACCTCCAGCGGAGGGATGAAGGAGTATCGGTGGTACAGGAACAAAAGGACCAGGGGGGTGCAGGTGGAGTAGCCGGGCTTGAGAGTAGTTGCAGGGCTTGGGCTAGCTGTTGTTGCTGCAGTTGGAACTGTTGTTGCTGCTGGTTGAATAGCTGGAGAAGGGAAGCGATGTCGCCAGCCATCCGATTTATGTCTCCCTCAGAGCGTTCCAGTCGCTGTAGGGCAGTCCTCTCTGGCTCTTCCTCCATCGTGGTCAGGGAGTGCGCTGGGTCCATGATGGTCAGATCGTTCTGTCACGAACAGAAGAGGACCCAAGAGCGCAAGTTCAAATTCAGAGTTCTTTATTCAAGGTTACAGGCGGGAAGAGGAGTCCCAGGGGTGTCAGGGGGTCTTTCAGGGTCCTCCTGTGGGTACCTGTGCTCCGGGGGTCACCAAATGTCCGGGGGGTGTCCAGTCCAAGTGCTTAGTGTGTGTGTTCCCCAGTGATGGAGCGGCGTATCGGGCTGAGGGTGGTGAAACGTCTGGGCACGCTCATCTGGTGGTCGGAGACCTGGGGGAACACACACACACAACAGCAATATGAATGGCAGGCAGAAGTACAGATCAGGGCTGGGCAAATATCGTGGTGAGAGACAGAAGGCAGAAACGAGTTACCGGAGGGGCTGAAGATCGGAGAGTAGTCGAGGTCCAGAAGGCAGGTTGGGATAGACGGGGCAGTAGAACAAGGAGGCAGTCAAGAAAGGATCGGTATCACAAACAGGAGTCAGAGCGCAGACAGGCAGGTTACTGGTCCGGGTTTGAAGACGATCTGACAGGGCTTGGCTGAAAACCAGGGCTTGATATACTGGGAGAGGTAGTGGGGAAATGCAGTTCAGCTGGCAGAGTAATTAGAACAGAGTGAGGCAAGGTGAGGATGGTGAGTGGGAAATGCAGTGCAGCTGGCCAGGTAACAAGAGCAGAGCAGGGCAGGTGGAGCTAGTTAGGCTGAGTAGAGAGAGGGAGGTGAGCAGAGTGGAAGATAATTGAATGCAATTAATGTTGCTACCAGGGAGAGAGAGTGCTCATGACACAACTATGACAGACAAATTGAGAATTTTTTTTCCAGAAAATCACATTGTAGGATTTTTTATGAATTTATTTGCAAATTATGGTGGAAAATAAGTATTTGGTCACCTACAAACAAGCAAGATTTCTGGCTCTCACAGACCTGTAACTTCTTCTTTAAGAGGCTCCTCTGTCCTCCACTCGTTACCTGTATTAATGGCACCTGTTTGAACTTGTTATCAGTATAAAAGACACCTGTCCACAACCTCAAACAGTCACACTCCAAACTCCACTATGGCCAAGACCAAAGAGCTGTCAAAGGACACCAGAAACAAAATTGTAGACCTGCACCAGGCTGGGAAGACTGAATATGCAATAGGTAAGCAGCTTGGTTTGAAGAAATCAACTGTGGGAGCAATTATTAGGAAATGGAAGACATACAAGACCACTGATAATCTCCCTCGATCTGGGGCTCCACGCAAGATCTCACCCCGTGGGGTCAAAATGATCACAAGAACGGTGAGCAAAAATCCCAGAACCACACGGGGGGACCTAGTGAATGACCTGCAGAGAGTTGGGACCAAAGTAACAAAGACTACCATCAGTAACACACTACGCCGCCAGGGACTCAAATCCTGCAGTGCCAGATGTGTCCCCATGCTTAAGCCAGTACATGTCCAGGCCCGTCTGAAGTTTGCTAGAGTACATTTGGATGATCCAGAAGAGGATTGGGAGAATGTCATATGGTCAGATGAAACCAAAATAGAACTTTTTGGTAAAAACTCAACTCGTCGTGTTTGGAGGACAAAGAATGCTGAGTTGCATCCAAAGAACACCATACCTACTGTGAAGCATGGGGGTGGAAACATCATGCTTTGGGGCTGTTTTTCTGCAAAGGGACCAGGACGACTGATCCGTGTAAAGGAAAGAATGAATGGGGCCATGTATCGTGAGATTTTGAGTGAAAACCTCCTTCCATCAGCAAGGGCATTGAAGATGAAACGTGGCTGGGTCTTTCAGCATGACAATGATCCCAAACACACCGCCCGGGCAACAAAGGAGTGGCTTCGTAAGAAGCATTTCAAGGTCCTGGAGTGGCCTAGCCAGTCTCCAGATCTCAACCCCATAGAAAATCTTTGGAAGGAGTTGAAAGTCCGTGTTGCCCAGTGACAGCCCCAAAACATCACTGCTCTAGAGGAGATCTTCATGGAGGAATGGGCCAAAATACCAGCAACAGTGTGTGAAAACCTTGTGAAGACTTACAGAAAACGTTTGACCTGTGTCATTGCCAACAAAGGGTATATAACAAAGTATTGAGAAACTTTTGTTATTGACCAAATACTTATTTTCCACCATAATTTGCAAATACATTCATTAAAAAATCCTACAATGTGATTTTCTGGATTTATTTCTCTCATTTTGTCTGTCATAGTTGACGTGTACCTATGATGAAAATTACAGGCCTCTCTCATCTTTTTAAGTGGGAGAACTTGCACAATTGGTGGCTGACTAAATACTTTTTCCCCCACTGTATTAACCCCAGAGGCACACCACTTGGCACCTCTATAGTTGCAACTCCAATTCTGTGATTATTGTACAAATGTCCACAATGTGATTCCACACAAAGCCTCCCGCCAAGCCAAATACAGCCAAAACAAACTTCTCCCAGTAGTTCTTCTCCCTGAATAAAAGAATGAGTTACTAAACTTGGCTGTCCCGTGTTATCTCTGTGTTTCCACGGGGCTGTAGATCTCCCAGGCAGCCATGACAGGATATTGATGTGCCTCTTCTCTAGAGTCCCCCCTCCACCCCACCCATACCCCACTCCACCCCACACATGCATCCCACTTCACGACAGAGAGTTCAAACCCCTGGTGAAGAAGAGCTGTCAGCCGCCCTCCACTCCCGAGACCGCAGAGTTCAGATGTCAGAGGGCCGGGGTGATTGAAAATAAACCCAACTCAAATGGGAGGCCTGTGCATCCTCTCCTAACATAAGTGAGTGCCTGTCACCATTTTGTTAGCATCAACACTTTCTCTCGGCAGCCTATAGGAGTGGGATGGGTTACTGCATGGGAGGGGAGTACATTGTTGTCAGTGCCATGGCTATGAGGATGTGGAGCTGGTTCAACCTCTGACCGGTTCATCTCGAGCGGGACGAGGGGGAGCCGACTGGAACAGACTGGAGCAGGAGATCAGAGTGCTGAAGTGGAAAAATGACACTTTTATCAGGGCTTCTGAGTAGACAGTCATCCATGCCTAGCTCAGAGTAATTTTCAGAGGATTACGCGAGGCCCAGGCAGGCCAGAGTGAGCCCACTGCTGTTTAGGGGGCACTGCCATTTTAGGAACAAGGAGGGATGGAGGGAAACTCATCTTAATTGAGGATAAGAGGATGCCAGATTTCAGATGCACTTCACTGTGACTTCATTCTTTAGAAAGGGACTGGAAATCTTTGCCTTAATCTTCTAATGCCAGAAGGAAATCAACTGAACTAGGACCTCTTAGACCAGAACACCAGCTAACCTCCACACTTATCTCTCCCATTCCTTCCCTCTCATTTTCTCTCCCTCTCCCTCCCTCCCTCTCTCTCTCCCTCTCTCTCTCTCTCTCTCTCTCTCTCTCTCTCTCTCTCTCTCTCTCTCTCTCTCTCTCTCTCTCTCTCTCTCTCTCTCTCTCTCTCTCGCTTCTTTCTCTCTCACTCCCTCCCTCCCTCCCTTTCTCTCTCTCTCTCTCTCTCTCTCTCTCTCTCTCTCTCTCTCTCTCTCTCTCTCTCTCTCTCTCTCTCTCTCTCTCTCTCTCTCTCTCTCTCTCTCTCTCTATATATATATCTCTCTAACCCCATCTGTCTGAACTGTGCCTAGTTCCTCCACTGACTGACCCCATAAAGACGCAAGTAAGAGGATTCTGTCGTTTATGGTGTCAAACTAAATCATATTCCAAGTGCATATAGGATAAAGAGCTTGGATATAAACATTTTATAGCATGAGACTATGGTGTGTAATGTAGACTCAAACTCACAGCCATAAACTGTTTCCTGCATCACACACTTTTTCCATGCTTTCGTCTTTAAAAAAACATTGGCTGGATTCATTGTCTCTGTGGCTGTTGTTGGACCACTTTTACTACAGGGATGACTTTATAAAAGGAAGTGACTGTATTTACTGTATACCAAATTATTAAAAATAATTATAATAGTTGGACATAAAAGATTGTCAAAACACCAGCAAATCAGCTCCAAGTGATTCCCATGCATAATAGAGAGATACTGTATATGTGATCGTATACAAATGTAAGCAAGGTTTTAAATTATTATGTTTTAGTCAAATAGTATATCTGTTTGTGCTTTTTGCAGTCTACAAATTATTTGTAATGATGTTCCAGCCCCCTGACCGTCCGCTCAAGAAATAATAGTCGCCGCGGCTGAATCTAGTTGATGATCCCTGATCTATACCGTGTGTATCAAGATATTGTGTGTTTTGTGTGTGTGTGTGTGTGTGTGTGTCTTTTTCCTAAGCCCTTATTGATTCTATGGTTGTTTTCAGTTTTTATACAGTAGTTCAATAATGAAAAACCCAAGCCACACCAATAATCCCTGACGACAGACATCCAATCCCTGTAGAACATGTAACACTATAAACACAACAACAGACATCCAATCCCTGTAGAACATATTACACTATAAACACAACAACAGACATCCAATCCATGTAGAACATGTTACACTATAAACACAACAACAGACATCCAATCCCTGTAGAACATGTTACACTATAAACACAACAACAGACATCCAATCCCTGTAGAACATGTTCCACTATAAACACAACAACAGACATCCAATCCCTGTAGAACATGTTCCACTATAAACACAACAACAGACATCCAATCCCTGTAGAACATGTTCCACTATAAACACAACAACAGACATCCAATCCCTGTAGAACATGTTACACTATAAACACAACAACAGACATATTAAGGGAAGGACATGTAAGACTGTATTGGATGATCTGAAAATGGTTGGATAGGATCTGTTGAATGACATACAGTATCACTGGTCTTGATTGCTTTATGTTGTTTACCCTAGACAACCTGGAACAGTCCATTCACATCCCAGCAGCACAACATTGATCTGTCATTTTATTTTAATTGAAACAGGATTACGTTCACTAATGATGGAGATTATGGCATAGTGATGATTACTGTACTCTGTTTTGCAGAACTAAGAACAGAACAGATTGGAAATTGGATTGCAGGTTTAAAGGGGGATGGCTTTGATAGTTTTTGTACTGCCTAAACATAGACATTTGGAGATATTTGTGATTACAAAAATGAAAACAAAATGTTGCTGTGACTTTTATCTAAAATATTATGGTGGAGAAAATAATCAAATTCATGTAGATTGTTTCTTGGCAAAGGCACACTGGTAGTTTGGTTAATCTGTTTTGTTTTCATTCTTTCTGGTCGTTGAAATGTGAGCCACTCTTTTCTCTCTGTTACCAAAGCTACCTGTGTGTGTGTGTGTTTGTGTGTGTGTATGTGTGTGTGTGTGTGTGTGTGTCTGTGTGTTTGTGTGTGTGTGTGCCTGTAGAAAAGCAATGTCTGTCAGTTGTCTGCCTCCCTGACTCACAGAACCTGATACTCTCCTAGTGGAATGGCTGTGATTTCTCTGTCTGGACTCAGTGGAGACTGGAGAGATCCAACCTGATTCCTTCCTCATGATGATTGTCACTCATGGTAGAGCTTGGGATGGGAGGATTTAATTTCACTGCTGGTAGTAAGCTTAGAGAGTTCCTCATGCGAGGAATGTTTTCACACACACTAGGACCAGAGCCAAATACAGAGACAAGATGGCGCTGCGGTGGATAGTAGCCGTCTTATGGGCTCCTGACCAATTCTGCTATTTTCTATAAATGTTTTACTCTGATCTTAACTTTTTTTTGTGCATAATTTCGTATGACCAAAAACTGCTTCTGGACATCAGAACAGAACTAACCTCAATTAGGATGAGTATTGAAGGTAGTGTGATGTTACAGCTATCTTTAGACATACAGCCAGTAATGCCACCACTAAGGTATATAATTATAACCCACCCAAACTAGGCCTATCTGAAATATGAAAATGGTCAATGAAATCACCAGGTAGCCTATTGTTGTGGGAAAGATGCGTCTGTAGCAAATTGCTAAACGGTACTTTATATGGATAATATTAATGTAGTTACTCTGTTTTTGCCAGGCAAAACTAGACAATCAGTTTTTTCAAAAGGTTATACAGCTGCACCATTGAGAGCATCTTGTCTGTCTGCAAGGCACCCGACCGCAAGGCGCTACAGAGGGTGGTGAGTACGGCCCAGTACATCACTGGGGCCAAGCTCCCTGCCATCCAGGACCTCTATACCAGGCAGTGTCAGAGGAAGGCCCAAAAAATTGTCAAAGACTCAAGCCACCCAAGCCATAGACTGTTCTCTCTGCTTCCGCACAGCAAGCAGTGTCAGTGCACCAACAGCTTGTTAAATAGCTAATCAAATGGCTACCTGGACTACCTACATTGACCCTTTTTAGCACTAACTCTCTTGCACTGACTCAATGCACACACACTGGACTCTACCCACACGCTCACACATACAAACCCCAACACACACATACACAGACACACACACACACACTTTCACACTCACCATATTACATTTACATTTACATTTGCATTACACTGCTACTGTCTATTATCTATCCTGTTGCCTAGTCACTTTACCCCTACCGTTATGTACAAACAGTGCCTTCAGAAAGTATTCATACCCCTTGACTTATTCCACATTTTGTTGTGTTACAGCCTGAATTCAAAATTGATTTTTCTCACCCATCAACACACAATACCCCATAATGACAAAATGAAAACATGTTTTTAGAAATGTTAGCAAATGTATACAAAATGAAATACAGAAATACTTTATCTAATTTACATTTACGAGTGGCGCAGTGGTCTAAGGCACTACATCGCAGTGCTAGCTGTGCCATTAGATATCCTGGTTCGAATCCAGGCTCTGTCATAGCCGGCCGCGACCGGGAGACCCATGGGGTGGCGCACAATTCGTCCAGGGTAGGGGAGGGAATGGCCGGCAGGGATGTAGCTCAGTTGGTAGAGCATAGCGTTTGCAACGCCAGGGTTGTGGGTTCGATTCCCACGGGGGGCCAGTATGAAAAATAAAAAAATAATGTATGCACTCACTAACTGTAAGTCGCTCTGGATAAGAGCGTCTGCTAAATGACTAAAATGTAATGTATTCACTCGCCTTTGCTATGACACTCCAAATTGAGCTCAGGTGCATCCAATTTCCTTTGATCATCCTTGAGATGTTACTACAACTTGATTGGAGTCCACCTGTGACCAATTCAATTATTTGGACAGAAACAAGCCTGGTGGTGGTGGCAGCATCATGCTATGGGGATGCTTTTCAGCGGCAGGGACTGGGAGACTGGTAAGAATAGAGAGAACAATGAATGGAGCCAAATACAGGCAAATCCTTGATGAGAAGCTGCTTCAGAATGCAATTGACCTTAGACTGGGGCGAAGATTTACGTTCCAACAAGACAATGACCCCAAGCATACAGTAAGAGCAACGCTGGAATGGATTCAGAACAAGAATGTGAAAGTCCTTGAGTGGCCCAGACCTAAATCCCATTGAAAAACTGTGGAAAGACCATCTAACTTAACAGAGCTTGAGAAAATCTGCAAGGGAGAATGGGAGAAAATCCCCAAATCTAGATGTTTAAAGCTGATACAGACATACCCAAGACGACTCAAAGCTGTAATCGCTGCCAAAGGTGCTTCTACAAAGTATTGACTCAGGGTTGTGAATACTTATGTAAATGTAATATTTCTGTATTTCATTTTCAATAAATTTGCAAAAATGTCTAAAACATGTCTTCACTTTGTCATTATGGGGTATTGTGTGTAGATGGGTGAGAAAACAATTGATTTAATAAATGTTTTATTCAGGCTGTAACACAACAAAATGTGGATACTTTCTGAAGGCACTGTAGCTACCTCCATTACCTCAGACCCCTGCACATCGACTTGGTACTGGTACTCCCTGTCTATAGCCATGTTATTTTTACTCATTATTGTTATTCGTTATTCACTGTGTATTTATTCCTCGTCACTTTTTTAAAATATATATACAGTGCATTCGGGAAAGTATTCAGACCCCTTCCCTTTTTCCACATTTTGTTACGTTACAGCCTAATTCTAAAACTGATTAAATAAAACAATTTCCTCATCAATCTACACATAATACCCAAATATTGACAAAGTGAAAACAGGTTTTTAGATTTAAAAAACTAAAACAGAAATACCTTATTTACATAAGTATTCAGACCCTTTGCTATGAGACTCGAAATTGAGCTTAGGTGCATCCTGTTTCCATTGATCATCCTTGAGATGTTTCTACAACTTGATTGGAGTCCACCTGTGGTAAATTCAATTGATTGGACATGATTTGGAAAGGCACACACCTGTCTATATAAGGTCCCACAGTTGACAGTGCATGTCAGAGCAAAAACCAAGCCATGAGGTCGAAGGAATTGTCCGTAGAGCTCCGAGACAGGATTGTGTCAAGGCACAGATCTGGGGAAGGGTACCAAAACATGTCTGCAGCATTGAAGGTCCCCAACAACACAGTGGATCCATCATTCTTTTGGGGGTTTTTCCTCCCGTTTTTCATGATATTCAATTATGATCTTGTCTCATTGCTGCAACTTCCCAACGGGCTTGGGAGAGGCCAGTCATGCATCCTCACTTCTTAACACCCACCCACTTAACCTGGAAGCCAGCTGCACCAATGTGCTGGAGGAAACACTGTTCAACTGACGACCAAAGTCAGCCTGCAGGCGCCCAGCCTGCCACAAGGAGTTGCTAGAGCGTGATGAGGCAAGTAAAGCCCCCCTGGCCAAGCCCTCCCCTAACCCGGACGATGCTAGGCCAATTGTGCGGCACCCTATGGGACTCCCGGTCACAGCCATTTGTGACACAGCCTGGGATCGAACCCAGGTCTGTGGTGACGCCTCAAGCACTGCGATGTAGTGCCTTAGACCGCTGTGCCACTCTGGAGGCCCTGCCTCCACCATTCTTAAATGGAAGAAGTTTTGAACCACCAAGACTCTTTCTAGAGCTGGCCGCCCGGACAAACTGAGCAATCGGGGGAAAAGGGCCTTGGTCAGGGAGTTGACCAAGAACCCGATGATTTGAGGTATATGACTCTGACTAGGACTAGAGCGGTGGTGGTCTGACCACATGGAGTGAATATGCACCTTGGTTGAGTAACTGTATTGCTACATACAGTACATCCAATAGGAGTTACACGCCATCTGAACTTCCTGATCCTCCGATATCATCGCCATGGTAACAATCACACGGCAAGAGATACTTGTCAGTTGCCAGGAAGAAGATTCCGTTTGCCAGCCAGCCTGCATGCCTCTCGTCTCGTAGAATAAGAAATGGCTTCTTAAGAAATGTACCAATTAAGGAGACAGCTAGACCAGCTGCACCACATGCCACATACAGACATATCCCCCAGAATACTGCAGCCTATCATATCTGTCTGGAAGAATTATCACTCTCACTGTTCAACTAGACACTAACACACTGTGAGACTGAGAATAGAGTGCTGTTTTTGTGTCTGTCTGTCTGTCTGTCTGTCTGTCTGTCTGTCTGTCTGTCTGTCTGTCTGTCTGTCTGTGAGTTGTGAATGGTAGTGTAGTGGCGTCTAGGTGGTGAAAGCTACGCCAGCTGTTTGTGAAACGTCGCCTCTTCTGGAGAGCAATGCACTCTGGGCTGTAATTGTGGCTTGAAACATCACAGACTCACTCAGCTGACTCCATTTGGTGAACTTTCCTCACATCGTTTTAGGATTTTCACCAGCGTTCCCGTAGAGTCTCGGAAACAAACGGTACGCTGCAGATAAACAGAGAACAAGCTGAGGTGAAACGTTCCTCACTCTCTGGCTTCGTCTCAGCTGTGTCTTGTCGCCATGGAAGACCATTATGTCACGTCTGATTAGATGAAGGAAAGAAGCAGGAGAAAAGTGAGGGGAGATCCTCAGTGGAGTGTATAGTTAGATCACCTGGGAGAGATAGCCAGGGAAATCTCTGATGTCTTCTCAGTGGGTGAATCAGCCCAGGGAATGGAAAGTAGTGGTGGCTTTTTTCTGGGTGTAGGCTGGTGCTTTTCATTGATAGTGCTGTAGGCTAGTGCTTGTTGAGCTGTTCATGTTTTCATTGATAGTGCTGTAGGCTAGTGCTTGTTGAGCTGTTCATGTTTTCATTGATAGTGCTGTAGGCTAGGGCTTGTTGAGCTGTTCATGTTTTCATTGATAGTGCTGTAGGCTAGGGCTTGTTGAGCTGTTCATGTTTTCATTGATAGTGCTGTAGGCTAGTGCTTGTTGAGCTGTTCATGTTTTCATTGATAGTGTAATAGTCTATGTCTCTCCCTCATACAGCTTTCAGGATATTGCTCTTGATGTGATGGATGAACTCTAAGAGAGACATGAAGAGACAGAAGACTGATCAGTTTGGGAATTATCTATGCCTGAGGCAGTTCTCACTTTGCAGTAACTTTTCCATAGTATTTTCCCAGAGGACACCTATGTGAAGACAAAACCAGAAAATGAAACTAGACACAGAAAAAATATGTCCACGCTTCTCTGTTAGAGGCTAGTCTTGGGCATGTGGATATCACTAGCTAATACACTCTACAATACTTTCGGACAATCATCCCAGTGAATTCAGGCATCAATCGTTCCACTGGGATAGGGCAGCGGCTCTAACCTTTGAGCCTGTAGTTTGCTGGTGTTAATCCACATGTTGTCACATGATAAATCTGAATTGTGTATTGAGCTGTAGGCTGGCTATTGGTAACACTCAGATTGGACCACCAACGATTTTTCCTACCGTCACACGTGTCATTTACCTAACCAGATTAGACTAGTAGCGACACTTAAAGTCTATATTATGGCAGATAGACACACACGCACACACACATTTTATTTGAATCCACAAATCACATTACAGTCGAGAAGGATTCAAACATTTCAATGGTCATGGATATATGGACACTTATTGATACAGAAAGCACCTTATCTATACAGCAAGGCTGCCCATGACAGCTGACACAGAACAGTCGCACACACACACACACACACACACACACACACGGACAGCATTGAGAGGTGGCAAAGATCATCAGTTTGAGAGAGAATGAGAGTGCAATGACATGCAGGTTTAGTTGTGAACAGAACAGAAGTTGAAAGCCTTCTGCTTTCTCACCGTTCCATGGCAGGGTGAGGGGTTAGATGGGTGAGGTTGGTGGTGCCTAGGTCTCAACATCGCCTGGCTCCAACAGGCTTTGATAGCAGCCTAATTAGGTGTACGGTAGCCTCTGGTTCCACGGATACAACTAATTAGGCTCTTGTGCGAATAATTAAAATGATGTAGCATGACCGGTTTAAGCAGGATGTGTATTAAGCGAAGCAATTAGGAAATTCGTCACCTGGAAAGATCCGTTATCCATTTTTATCTTTGACGCCTCAACCAGCCCCCTTAGTGTTTGTTTAATACAAAGAGATTTTCTTTTAATTCCTCTCTGTGGGTCTCTCAAAGGAGAGACGGTCGGTCGGTGAGGAACTGTAGTGAATTTGGTTTTATCCTCAGGGGCTGCAGTTTATCAGTAATAGGAGAGCTCTGATAGGGGGTCTCACTAACCTCTGTAAGAGCTCCTCCTCTCCTCTCCTCTCCTCTCCTCTCCTCTCCTCTCCTCTCCTCTCCTCTCCTCTCCTCTCCTCTCCTCTCCTCTCCTCTCCTCTCCTCTCCTCCATCCCTCCCCCCTCCCCCTCCATTAAGCCCTGTATTAAAGATTGATATGGCACCTACAGCATGTACACAACACCCAGCACACTGTGTTAGTGAACTCCCACTAATTAGGATAGTTATAGTAAATCCTACCAACTACCAGTTCCATGGCAGATTAGTGTTCTCACCCTCGGCAGAGAGAACAATCGTTGGAGATAGACAAAGGGTTGTATTGTTGGTGATGAGGAAGTGCAGTTTGGTCCTATAGGCTCTTTCTCACTTCTTGCTGCTCCTCTGGGCTGGCTGAGTCAGTGTGTTTGTTGTGTGTGTGTGTGTGTGTGTGTGTGTGTGTGTTTCTCTCTCTCTTGAGCTATTCCTCTCTCTGTGCCATGGCTTTCCAGCAGTCCATATTTAACTTCATGACTTCATGTACCAGTTTATGCCTCTTTAGAGTAAAGTCTAGTGAGAGAGACAGAGGCATAACTTCCAACTTCCCCTGTTAATAGGCATACAGTCTATATGACACAATTAAGGAAAGTGATGTAGTTCCTAAATGAAAGATTGATTTGCAATACTAAGACATTTCACTCCTCTCTCATCATTTAGAAATGGAACTGTTTGTATTGGCCCCACCGGAGTCTTAGAGCAATTAGGCAGTTATACAAAAACACATGAATCTACAGTAGTTATTATATCTAGCCTGGGTTAATTTATGGTTATAGAACAGCTCCAGACTTTATTAATTGGCCGTGTGAGATGAGACACAGTGAAATTACATTTGCATAGATAATTTTTAAATTGTTCAACATCCAACAGCGAGTGGGCGAGTGTAAAACACCTCATGGCGACACAAACTGTCAGTGTGAGGTTTTCTTTTTTGACAGAGTTTGCTGATGGGAAAAGCGAGAGGGGGTGGAAAAGAGAGCGGGGCGTTTTTATAGCGGGGGGCGCTTTGCAGACGGACGGTGACCATCTCGCCCCCGTGTCTCCACAGGAGCGGAGAAATTGGCTACTCAGCCAACCAGGACGACGATAACGGGCCGGGGAGTCAATTCCAGAAAGGAGTTTAATTCAAAAAATTGAATCGTCAATTTCCATTCAGGGTGCTCTCTGGAATTGTAAATGAATGAGAGTTGCGGTGGCGGGGTCTGGAAATTGAGGTTAGCCCAGTGAAATCGAACAGGGCCTGACCTTGGGTCCTCCTTCTTGCTACATGTGATAATTCCTCTCCCTGTTCCCTGTCCACACACACACACACACACACGCACGCACACACACACACACGCACGCACACACACACACACGCACGCACACACACACACACACACACGTACGCACACAGTGAGTCTTGGTACAGTCTGTTTGATAGTGAGCCCTGGGGATAATGGCCCTGAGCCCCTAAGCACAGTGCAGGTAGGTGATATATGAAACACCCCCTACCTTAAAGCAGCTTCACTAATACCCCAGTCCATTTTTCAAGGATTACCCGTCTGCTACGTGCTGTCCATGCCAATGGGAATTCATGAACAGTCATTGGAGTTATATTTCTTTTCAGATTCCTCCTGGGTAACAAAGCAATCGTCTAACAGAGCGCTGTGATGTTTGGCTGGAATTTGATGAGCTGTGTTTTCACTGCCTGCTGAAGCCTCACACACTGACAGGAGAGAGTGTATGTGCTGTGTCACTGTCACTCTCTCCCTCACACCACACACACACACACACTACACACACACACTCTTACCCACACACACACACCCTACCTATCAGACGGCACAGCACAGAGTAGAAGGGAATAGCGCAGGGCGCGGCGAACCCTACGAGCCTGACTGACAGCCTGCTGATCATCTCCCCGATTTCAACCGTAATTAACCTCTGCGTCCGTCCGGCCCGTTGTTGGCGAGGCGTTTCTCTATCTCTGGAGAGATCTGCGGCCGTGAGATGAGGGGAGGGGAGGACGGTACTGTACGTCTGAACTCCAATCCAGTCCCACCAGGCCAGTCCAGACAATGCAAGATGAAGGGGGAAGGGCAGGGAGGCGGTGTCTGTGTACAGGGGCCTGTATTTTTCCCACAAACCACTGAGGATATAATATAAAAATACCCACACTTGACTGTTTCTCATACAGTAGAGGTCAGAGGTCAGAGGGACTGGAGCTGTTGTGATGTGCCCAGATTGACTGGTGACAACGAGGCTCTCTGTCTGTCTGTTCCCGAAACTCTGTCTGTGTTTTGGCGGTTCATTTAAGACGCTCAGTGACATTTAATGTGAAGTGGCGGTGGGCAGCGAGCTGAGCTTTCACTGACTCGCAAAAACATGTTGAGGAAAAGGTCATCGCCGGTCTCTGTGGGCCCAATCACCAGCTCTCAGCTCTGCAGTCAGTGAGTGGCTCACTCTGCCTCAAAGCTTTAAGAGTGTGTGTGTACAGAATGTTTGTGTTGGTGTGTGTGGGCGAGTGCCGGTGTCCATATGTGGATATGTGTTTGTGGCGAGTGCCAGTATGCATTTGTAGACGACCGCTCAGGGTCAGGTGACACACACACACACACTCCTCTAACACCAAAGAGCAAACATAGCGTGAGTGAGCGAGCAGCAGCAGCCTCAACCGGGAGCCTACAACAGGCTCATTAATTCCGTCCCCCTTTTAAGACAGTGAATTGACCAAGACATTTCCCCCTCTCCATCCCTCCCTCCTTTCCTCTCACTGACTATGCTGTGTCTCCACACTCGGCTGGGCCCCAGTGGGCTCCTGTGGACCCCAAATGGGCTGTGGCTGGTGGAGGGCCCTCATTAGTGGGGAGAGAACTGGGATTAAGTGAGGCAGGCAGGGCTCTGCTCTCCTCCAATTATTATTTTTTTTTTTTAGTCATTTAGCAGACGCTCTTATCCAGAGCGACTTACAGTTAGTGAATACATATTATTTTTTATACTGGCCCCCACGTGGGAATCGAACCCACAACCCTGGCGTTGCAAACACTATGCTCTATCAACTGAGCTACATCCCTGCCGGCCATTCCCTCCCCTACCCTGGACGAATTGTGCGCCGCCCATGAGTCTCCCGGTCGCGGCCGGCTGCGACAGAGCCTGGATTCGAACCAGGATCTCTAGTGGCACAGTTAGCACTGCGATGCAGTGCCTTAGACCACTGTGCCACTCAGGAGACCACAATCCAATCCAGGGATTCCCAAAAGTTTTTGCTTCGGAACCAACCAATTGAGGTATCTTTTGAGTCGCGACCCACAATAAGGGTTGAGTGGTGAAAAAACATAGACAAACCAAAGAAAAAGTAAAAAATTATTATTAATAATACCCTCTTCAAAACATTTAAATAAATGTAGATTTGAGTATAGGTTATTTTGACCAATTTTAAGAAATGAACTGTATAATTATGACATTATTTGTAACAATGCAGGTTTTTTTCTGGATGAAAGAGGGCCTAGGTGGTGGACCTGACAGGGGATGTGGCAATGGGCTGAATTCTGCCTTGGCCCTGGCCCATTGCCACACCCCTTGTCAAAAAAAAAATGTAGGCCCTTATCTTGGCAGCAGAGAGAAAATGTTGCAGTTTTAAAGCTAATTTCCTGATCCACAGTTTGTGAACCACTGCTCTAGTCTACTCAGCAGCAGGCAGCAGGCAGCCAGGGCTCTGCTCTCCTCTAGTCTACTCTGCAGCAGGCAGCAGGCAGCAGGCAGCCAGGGCTCTGCTCTCCTCTAGTCTACTCAGCAGCAGGCAGCAGGCAGCAGGCATCAGGCAGCCAGGGCTCTGCTCTCCTCTAGTCTACTCAGCAGCAGGCAGCAGGCAGCAGGCAGCAGGCAGCAGGCAGCCAGGGCTCTGCTCTCCTCTAGTCTACTCAGCAGCAAGCAGCAGGCAGCAGGCAGCAGGCAGCCAGGGCTCTGCTCTCCTCTAGTCTACTCAGCAGCAGGCAGCAGGCAGCAGGCAGCCAGGGCTCTGCTCTCCTCTAGTCTACTCAGCAGCAGGCAGCAGGCAGCAGGCAGCAGGCAGCCAGGGCTCTGCTCTCCTCTAGTCTACTCAGCAGCAGGCAGCAGGCAGCAGGCAGCCAGGGCTCTGCTCTCCTCTAGTCTACTCAGCAGCAAGCAGCAGGCAGCCAGGGCTCTGCTCTCCTCTAGTCTACTCAGCAGCAAGCAGCATGCAGCCAGGGCTCTGCTCTCCTCTAGTCTACTCAGCAGCAGGCAGCAGGCAGCCAGGGCTCTGCTCTCCTCAAGTCTACTCAGGCTGTTCAAGGCTAGGCCATCAACACCAGATAATGGTGTTTGTTTAGCTATTAGTCAGGCCCTGTTCAGCAGCCTCTCTCTGCTCTGCTCTGGGGTCCTCATAGGGACATACAGACAGACAGACAGCAGTGTGACGAATGAGGGATGAGAGGAGAGAATGAGACTTTATAGGATTGGATGGGAGATGTGAATGTGAATGTGGTCAGAATAGGTGTGGTGGTCATATCGAATACCCAATATGCCTCTATCCTCTGGGTAAATAAGACCTGCGTGTGTAGTAGCTCCTAGAGTCTGTATGGTTTACTGTAACTGGCCGGCGTCAGCAGCAGTAAGTGGACTCCTTGGGTGGAGATCTCCTCCAAAACGTTCAGTCTGTCAGTACACTGACACATCTGGAGGTGTGACTGACAGGTAGCAGCCCACACAAAACAGTAATTTACACCCATCACAACTCTTGAGTCTTTCTCTCTCTCATCTGTCCCTTTCTCTCTCTCCATCACAAGTCATTCATTTTTTGATTTTACCAGATAAGTTGACTGAGAACACATTCTCATTTACAGCAACAACCTGGGGAATAGTTACAGGGAAGAGGAGGGGGGATGAATGAGCCAATTGGAAATTGGGGATGATTAGGTTGCCTTGGTGGTATGAGGGCCAAATTGGGAATTTAGCCAGGACACCAGGGTTAACACCCCTACTCTTACAATAAGTGCCATAGGATCTTAACATTTACATTTTACATTTTAGTCATTTAGCAGACGCTCTTATCCAGAGCGACTTACAGTTAGTGAATACATATTTTTTTATACTGGCCCCCCGTGGGAATTGAACCCACAACCCTGGCGTTGCAAACGCCATGCTCTATCAACTGAGCTACATCCCTGCCGGCCATTCCCTCCCCTACCCTGGACGACGCTGGGCCAATTGTGCGCCGCCCATGAGTCTCCCGGTCGCGGCCGGCTGCGACAGAGCCTGGATAAGTGATCACATAGAGTCAGGACACCCGTTTAACGTCCCATCTGAAAGACGGTACAAGCTACCTTCATGGCTTATCGGCATGCAGAAAACCTATTGCTTAATCAGGTTGTATAGACTGTGTGGCGAGTTTTGGTGTGTGTGTGTGTCTTCTGCAGAGTTCCTGGCTAGTGGAGTTGTGTGTCTGTCTTTTCTGCAATGGGCCTGAGTTTTGAGGTAGAGTCTTGGCTGAAGGTGTGTGTGTCTCTTCTGCAGTGGGCTTGGATGTTGAAGGTGTGGGTGTGTGTGTCTCTTCTGCAGTGGGCCTAGTGCTTAATCAGGTTCCCTGCACGCCAGCTGTGTCCACAGCAAACAGCCACTTTGTCCCAGTGGAGAGGACACTCATCCAGCAGGGAGGGAGGAGGCCAGAAAAACTGGGAGATTATCCCAACCTGCTGCTGCAGTGAGCGAGAGAGGTTGTGTGTGTGTGTGTGTGTTTGCGTGTGCACACACACCCTTCCTCCCTTGTGTGTGTGTTTGTGCAATAGACAGAGAGTGTGTGTACTGTGTGTGAGCAAGCAGCGAGTCATTGTGTCTGCTACTCCGCTTGCCGTTTGTAGTCTACTCTCCCGCTCAAGTGTCCAGCTGGCAGACAGAAGATAGCTAGGGCCTTGGGACCAGGTACGACGCAGTAAACAGACAAACAGGCTATAATTCCTAATGAGGAAAAGTGCTGTACCTGAACGGAAAGAGAAGTGGGGGCCATATTGACCTCTGCTGCTCCCCCATACACACACACACAGACATGCACACACCCACACACACACACACACCAACACACACTAATGTGAGGCCTATGTGTGTTTTAGTGTACTCGGGTCATGATAGGTCGCAGGGTTGATGGTACTTAGGCCAGTGCAGCTGGGTCTCTGTGTGTTATAGACCAGAAGGGTTTCATCAATGGCTGCCTGCTCAATGCCCTGCCTGATCACAATGGCTGGGCTGGTTGCCTGGGCCAGTGGCTCGTTGTAGTCAGTCAAATTGAAATAAATTAACTGCCAACCCTGACGGCAGGGTAATTGTTCATATGGAAATTGGATTGCCATCGTCACACGAGCTTCCCTAAGCACTTCTGAAACAATTTCACTCAGATGGGTAGGACGGGCGGGGCTCATACACTGTCTGAAAGAGAGAGAGCTCTCCAGTCCATGCTTCATTTTAACAATGTGGCATGGCATCTGTTTTCCTTTTTCTTCTCACTGACTGGAGCGAGAACTAGGAGCACTCAGCACCATGTAACGCACCTGACGTAGACATTAGTTTCTGCCGCCGCCGCTCCATGTGAGCCACCAAACCATTTTGTCATATTGTCTGTAACATGCTTTATCACAGGCTCGCAGAACAGCCACGCACTGAGACACACTGAGACCGACAGACACACAGGGCCAGATAGTCAATTGAGCGTTAACCCCTCTCTCACCCCCGGCTCCGGGCCCCAAGGACTGGCCACTAATTTAATGGTGCTCACTTTTATCAGCAGCGTAACACTGAGAAAGGCTTTAATATAAAGACACCACCCGTCACTGTCAGGAATGGCATCTGCTGGTCGGAGAACAAGAGAGAGAGGGTGGAGAGAGCGCTGATATGAGAAATGCTGAATATGAATGCGGGCAACCGCCTTGCCGCCATATGGGGTGATATCCTATTATGTTTGTCGGTGGGGGGGATCTGTTATTTCTTTATTTATATCTCACTGTCTGCTCTGTTTAATGAGTGGTAGGTCTGAGTGCAGCACTCGTGCTGGGTTTGAAGATGCCTAATCAGCAACAGAGTGGTCGTATGCATATCAAATAACACCCTATTCCCTATATAGTGCACTACTTTTGACCAGGGCCCATAGTGACCAGGGTCTATAGGGCTCTGGTCAAAATAAGTGCACTATATAGGGAATAAGGTGCCATTTGGGATGCATACAACGTCTGTCTGTTCAGCATAGAGATGTAATCAGCAGACACTCACTTCCTCCTCCTGCTGCATGCTGGAGTATTATCCTAGATAATAGGATGTGGAGGATCCTCTGTGCCAGAGAGGATGATGGGTAGGGTCCTCTGTCTGTGCCAGAGAGGACCTCTATGCTGCTGCTGTGGCCTGTGTCAAAGGGACACCTCGTGGTAGTCTGCACAAGTGTCTCTGAGTGGCAGGAAATAATTACTCTGTCAGCGCTGTGAGTGTGTTTGTGTGTGTGTTCAATCACGTGTGTTCATGGAATGTTCACACCGGCATTTTTCAATTATCTTGCATTTTTCTCTGCTGGGAGAGGTCTTTCCAGTGCAGATACAGTGGGGAAAAAAAGTATTTAGTCAGCCACCAATTGTGCAAGTTCTCCCACTTAAAAAAATGAGAGAGGCCTGTAATTTTCATCATAGGTACACGTCAACTATGACAGACAAATTGAGCATTTTTTTTCCAGAAAATCACATTGTAGGATTTTTTATGAATTTATTTGCAAATTATGGTGGAAAATAAGTATTTGGTCACCTACAAACAAGCAAGATTTCTGGCTCACACAGACCTGTAACTTCTTCTTTAAGAGGCTCCTCTGTCCTCCACTCATTACCTGTATTAATGGCACCTGTTTGAACTTGTTATCAGTATAAAAGACACCTGTCCACAACCTCAAACAGTCACACTCCAAACTCCACTATGGCCAAGACCAAAGAACTGTCAAAGGACACCAGGAACAAAATTGTAGACCTGCACCAGGCTGGGAAGACTGAATCTGCAATAGGTAAGCAGCTTGGTTTGAAGAAATCAACTGTGGGAGCAAATATTAGGAAATGGAAGACATACAAGACCACTGATAATCTCCCTCGATCTGGGGCTCCACGCAAAATCTCACCCCGTGGGGTCAAAATGATCCCAAGAACGGTGAGCAAAAATCCCAGAACCACACGGGGGGACCTAGTGAATGACCTGCAGAGAGCTGGGACCAAAGTAACAAAGCCTACCATCAGTAATGCACTACGCCGCCAGGGACTCAAATCCTGCAGTGCCAGACGTGTCCCCCTGCTTAAGCCAGTACATGTCCAGGCCCGTCTGAAGTTTGCTAGAGTGCATTTGGATGATCCAGAAGAGGATTGGGAGAATGTCATATGGTCAGATGAAACCAAAATAGAACTTTTTGGTAAAAACTCAACTCGTCGTGTTTGGAGGACAAAGAATGCTGAGTTGCATCCAAAGAACACCATACCTACTGTGAAGCATGGGGGTGGAAACATCATGCTTTGGGGCTGCTTTTCTGCAAAGGGATCAGGACGACTGATCCGTGTAAAGGAAAGAATGAATGGGGCCATGTATCGTGAGATTTTGAGTGAAAACCTCCTTCCATCAGCAAGGGCATTGAAGATGAAACGTGGCTGGGTCTTTCAGCATGACAATGATCCCAAACACACCGCCCGGGCAACGAAGGAGTGGCTTCGTAAGAAGCATTTCAAGGTCCTGGAGTGGCCTAGCCAGTCTCCAGATCTCAACCCCATAGAAAATCTTTGGAGGGGAGTTGAAAGTCCGTGTTGCCCAGCGACAGCCCCAAAACATCACTGCTCTAGAGGAGATCTGCATGGAGGAATGGGCCAAAATACCAGCAACAGTGTGTGAAAACCTTGTGAAGACTTACAGAAAACGTTTGACCTGTGTCATTGCCAACAAAGGGTATATAACAAAGTATTGAGAAACTTTTGTTATTGACCAAATACTTATTTTCCACCATAATTTGCAAATACATTCATAAAAAATCCTACAATGTGATTTTCAGGATTTTTTTTTCTCATTTTGTCTGTCATAGTTGACGTGTACCTATGATGAAAATTACAGGCCTCTCTCATCTTTTTAAGTGGGAGAACTTGCACAATTGGTGGCTGACTAAATACTTTTTTCCCCCACTGTATGTCCAGATGTCAGGGAGGGTGGAGAAGAGATGGTAGGCAGCCAGAAGCAGGAGAGCTATCCAGTTAACGAGCACCAGGGAGCAGGACACACCCAGTCGTTGCCCTGCTTTTCAGGCCTGTACAAGTAGCTCCTCTAGAAAAATGTCCCTTCCTCTCTCCTTTCCCTTACTGTTTCCAAAGTTTGCAGTCAAGTCAAGGCAGCCGGTAGCTAAACCATGAAGCCCTAATGAGAGATTTTTAAGTCTTTCTCTCCTGCACTGGAACACTGTTTTAATATAAAAATCAGGGCGTAGGCTTTCTCTGGAGCATCTCTCTTTCCAGGTGTGTCTGCTTCATTAGCTGCAGGCCAACGCAGCTCTGAGCTGAGCTACCGACTTATTATAGCAGCTTTTTCTTGATTCAGAATGGTCCAGACTATGTGGGAGAGGAGTTCCCTGCTGCCATGTCCCGTACAGAGGTGTGGAGAAATCGAAATACGACTTCAGAAAAGTAGAGAGGATCTGGGACAGCCTGGGGACAAAGGAGCTGTGTTCCACCTGTGTCACCACTCACCACCTTACGGTGGTGAGACTGACTTTTCCCCCAAAGCTCTTTGAAGCCTCCTTAACTCTGATTAAGCCCATGAAAAAAGGATGAAGAGTGATAGAGAAGAGAGGAGTGGAGACATCGTAGGAGAGAATAAGCTCCTTTAAAAAAGTTTGCAGGATTCATTTGGCAATGACCCACAGCGCAACATCTGAGGGAAATTTGTATAACAGCAGATTTTTGTTCTTATAGGGAGTGAGACCCCTTCCCTTCCCCCCTTCTCAAATCAAATCAAATCAAATCAAATCAAATTGTATTGGTCACATGCGCCGAATACAACAGGTGCAGACATTACAGTGAAATGCTTACTTACAGCCCTTAACCAACAGTGCATTTATTTTTAACAAAAAAAGTAAAAATAAAACAACAACAAAAAAAGTGTTGAGAAAAAAAAGAGCAGAAGTAAAATAAAGTGACAGTAGGGAGGCTATATATACAGGGGGGTACCGTTGCAGAGTCAATGTGCGGGGCACCGGCTAGTTGAGGTAGTTGAGGTAATATGTACATGTGGGTAGAGTTAAAGTGACTATGCATAAATACTTAACAGAGTAGAGCAGCGTAAAAGGGATGGGGTGGGGGGCAGTGCAAATAGTCCGGGTAGCCATGATTAGCTGTTCAGGAGTCTTATGGCTTGGGGTAGAAGCTGTTGAGAAGTATTTTGGACCTAGACTTGGCACTCCGGTACCGCTTGCCGTGCGGTACCAGAGAGAACAGTCTATGACTAGGGTGGCTGGAGTCTTTGACAATTTTGAGGGCCTTCCTCTGACACCGCCTGGTATAGAGGTCCTGGATGGCAGAAAAGCTTTGCCCCAGTGATGTACTGGGCCGTACGCACTACCCTCTGTAGTGCCTTGCGGTCGGAGGCCAAGCAGTTGCCATACCAGGCGGTGATGCAACCAGTCAGGATGCTCTCGATGGTGCAGCTGTAGAATTTTTTGAGGATCTGAGGACCCATGCCAAATCTTTTTAGTCTCCTGAGGGGGAATAGGCTTTGTCGTGCCCTCTTCACGACTGTCTTGGTGTGAAGAGGGAGACCTTCTCCCATTCCTGGAGACCTTCTCCCATTCCTCACTTCCCTCATCAACTCCTCCCTGACCACTGGCTGCGTCCCCACTGACTTCAAAATGGCCCAAGTCGCTCCCCTCCTCAAGAAACCAACACTCGACACCTCTGACGTCAAAAACTACAGACCGGTATCCCTGCTTTCTTTTCTTTCCAAAACACTTGAGCATACTGTCTCTGACCAACTCTCTCGCTATCGCTGTCAGGACGATCTTCTTGACCCTAACCAGTCAGGCTACAAGACGGGTCACTCAACCGAGACTGCCCTACTCTGTCTCACGGAGGCTCTCCGCACTGCCAAAGCTGACTCGCTCCTCTGTTCTCGTCCTCCTAGATCCATCAGATCCTCCTCCGCCCTCTCAGGGCTGGGCATCTCAGGCTCTGCACACTCTTGGATTGTAACCTACCTGGCAGGCCGCTCCTACCAGGTGACGTGGAGAGGATTTGTGTCTGCACCACGTATTCTCACTACTGGTGTCCCCCAGGGCTCGGTTCTAGGCCCTCTCCTCTTCTCTCTGTACACCAAGTCACTCGGCTCCGTCATATTCTCACATAGTCTCTCCTATCATTACAATGCGGATGACACTCAACTACTTTTCTCATTCACCCCTTCAGACACACAGGTGGCGACACGCATCTCTGCGTGCCTGGCAGATATCTCAGCTTGGATGTCGGCCCACCACCTCAAGCTCAACCTCGACAAGACGGAGCTGCTCTTCCTCCTGGGGAAGGCATGCCTGCTCCAAGACCTCTTCATCACAGTTGACATCTCCACGGTGTCCCCCTCCCAGAGTGCAAAGAACCTTGGCGTGACCCTGCAGGTTCATGCTCTATAACATCCGTAGAGTACGACCCTACCTCACACAGGAAGTGGAATTCAGGAACTTGTCATCTCCCGTCTGGACTGCAACTCGCTGTTGGCTGGTCTCGGGGCATGTGCCATCAAACCCCTGCAATTTATCCAAAACGCTGCAGCCCACCTGGTGTTCAACCTTCCCAAGTTCTTCCATGTCACCCCGCTTCTCCGCACACTCCACTGGCTTCCAGCCGAAGCTTGCATCCACTACAAGACCATGGTACTTGCCTACAGAGCAGCAAGAGGAACTGCCCATCCATACCTTTAGGCTATACTCAAACCTTACACCCTAACCCGAGCACTCCATTCTGCCACCTCCGGTCTCTTGGCCCTCCCACCCCTAAGGGAGGGCAGCTCCCGCTCAGTCCAGTCCAAGCTCTTCTCTGTCCTGGCACCCCGATGGTGGAACCAGCTAGGATAGCAGAGCCTGCCCATGTTCTGAAAACATCTGAAACCATACCTCTTCAAAGAGTATTTTAAATAATCTCACAGCACCCCCACTCCTACTACCTCTTTCCCCCTTCTGATAACCAGGTGGCGAATCGCATCTCTGCATGTCTGGCAGACATATCAGTATGGATGACAGATCACCACCTCAAGCTGAACCTTGGCAAGACGGAGCTGCTCTTCCTCCCGGGGAAGGACTGCCTGTTCCATGATCCTGCCATCACGGTTGACAACTCCGTTGTGTCCTCCTTCCAGAGTGCGAAGAGCCTTGGCGTGACCCTGGACAACACCCTGTCGTTCTCCGCTAACATCAAGGCGGTGACCCGATCCTGTAGGTTCATGCTCTACAACATTGGAGAGTACGACCCTGCCTTACACAGGAAGCGGACAGGTCCTAATCCAGGCACTTGTCATCTCCCGTCTGGATTACTGCAACTCGCTGTTGGCTGGGCTCCCTGCCTGTGCCATTAAACCCCTACAACTCATCCAGAATGCCGCAGCCCGTCTGGTGTTCAACCTTCCCAAGTTCTCTCACGTCACCCCGCTCCTCCGCACACTCCACTGGCTTCCAGTTGAAGCTCGCATCTGCTACAAGACCATGGTGCTTGCCTACGGAGCTGTGAGGGGAACGGCACCTCCGTACCTTCAGGCTCTGATCAGTCCCTACACCCAAACGAGGACATTGCATTCATCCACCTCTGGCCTGCTGGCTCCCCTACCTCTGCGGATGCATAGTTCAGCCCAGTCAAAACTGTTCGCTGCTCTGGCACCCCAATGGAGGAACAAGCTCCCTCACGACGCCAGGACAGCGGAGTCACTCACCACCTTCCGGAGACATTTGAAACCCCACCTCTTTAAGGAATACCTGGGATAGGATAAAGTAATCCTTCTACCCCCCCCCCCTTACCCCAAATAGAAATACCAAAATAAAATGCATTGTAAAGTGGTTATCCCACTGGCTATAAGGTGAATGCACCAATTTGTTAGTCGCTCTGGATAAGAGCGTCTGCTAAATGACGTAAATGTAAATGTAAATGTTTGCCCTTACCACCCCCCCGACTTTGCTGATAGCTACTTTGAGGTAAAATGTATTTACTATGACTGTGATATGTGGTAATCCCACCTATCTATTTTAAGATGAATAAACTAACTGTAAGTCGCTCTGGATAAGAGCGTCTGCTAAATGACTAAAATGTAAAATGTAAATGAGAGATTTGCATGAATAGGCAAGAGAGTCTTTAAAATGATAGAAGTAAGTTGAGCTGAGTTTTCTGTCACCCAAGCGATCACTTCCTGACAATTCTAC
Organism: Coregonus clupeaformis; assembly: GCF_020615455.1. Classification (NCBI taxonomy): domain Eukaryota; kingdom Metazoa; phylum Chordata; class Actinopteri; order Salmoniformes; family Salmonidae; genus Coregonus; species Coregonus clupeaformis. The sequence goes on from NC_059217.1 coordinate 40,420,079, forward strand.
CAACTATTGTAGCCTACATCTCAGTTTGGGAAAGCTTACACAGTCTGTTTGATAATGCACTGTACAAAGTCAGTGGTCCTAAATCATTATACGTACGCTAGGCTAGAGAAAGCAGCCAGTGACATTTTGAAAATCCATATTTTTTGTGTGGAACATTTGAACAGGAATTTGGATAACTAGACTGACAGCGGATTATGGACTTGGTGCATGAAATATGAGTAGATGGGAAATGGAATACTCTCTTCTTTATAAATATGAGTCATTATCACTATAATGTCATGGCAGGGTCACAATAATACAACCTCAGGGTCGTCTATACTCTAGACTAAACAAAGGCAGAATATCCCAAACAAAAGAGCAAAACAAAAGTAACCAAAAGATTGATTAGTCTGGCTCAGTCTGGGATCTACACACTGAACACATCATGAACACATCTAAACTAAATTGTTTTACAGAAAAGCCCATCAACTACCCATTATGCTACATTGGCTCATTGGCTTTAGTGAGATACCCAGAGGGGCCATTGGCATACCAGGTTTTAAGTAACCCTATAAAATGTTCATAATTTCATGGGAGAGTAGGTAAATACTAGCCTAATAGGCTACATGAACACGTCTCTGAATAACTATGGCTGTGTTTACACAAGCAGACCAATTGTGATCTTTTTTTTCAGCTCTTTTGCCAAAAATTGTTCAAAAGATAAGAATTGGGCTGCCTGTGTAAATGCAACCTACGTTTGTAGGTGTTAAGAGACCAGAGTGACTTTCAGCCAAACACCATCCTGCTATTTTCTCGTTATTCATAATAACAAGAGTAAAGACCAACCAAACAGTCCTGGTGGGAGTAAGCACAGGGGGCGAGTTTATAACACAGTTTACATTTTAATGGAATTGTATGAGGATGAATTAAAAATGGCAAATACATTTACCTAGAGAAATGGGGCTCTGAAAGGAATGAGGTTGTGAAATGAAAAAGCTAAATAAAATCCGGGACTAGGAGAGGACGGACACTTTAATGCAAATGGGAGTAAGCGTTGAAATTAACTGGGCCTCGAGAGCAATCAGTACTCTCCCCACTTAGTGCTCTGAGGGAAGCCAGGTTAACATAATAAATCACAGATTCACAGGCAGCTAGGCACAGGCTGCCTCCCTCCCTCCCTCCTTCTCTCCATCTCTCCCTCCCTCCATCCTTCCACAGGCTTTTCAATTTGACCAGTGTAGCTATGGACTTAACTGCCTACGTGAAATGAGCAGGACCATATCTGTGTGTGTGTGTGTGTGTGTGTGTGTGTGTGTGTGTGTGTGTGTGTGTGTGTGTGTGTGTGTGTGTGTGTGTGTGTGTGTGTGTGTGTGTGTGTGTGTGTGTGTGTGTGTGTGTGTGTGTGTGTGTGTGTGTGTGTGTGTGTGTGCGCATGCATGCGTAGCTGTAGGTTTAGGTGTGTGTGTGCACATGTGTTTTTGTGTATGTAAAATGCTTGTGCGTGCATATGCTAGTGTAGGTGATGCATCGTGTGTGTGTGTGCTTGTGTGTGTGCATGTAGGTGCGTATTTGACAGAGGTGGACCATTGCAGATTCAGCCACCTGCAGCTCAACATTAACCACAGCAATCAGCAGCGAGGGAGGAGGATGACTTTTGCCTCCTGCTGTTTGCAAGTGTGTGGCTGTTTTTGTGTATCAAAGGATGCTGTGTGATCTTATTCCCCCACTAAACAAAGCAACCGGCTTACTGAACATATTGTATTTCCTCTTGCTAAAAAGAGCAGTGAAAGAACATGGTGAATGTTTGCCAAGATCTGTAGACAGACTGCCATTGTTCAGTTTCAAAGTGTGGCTTTGAGATGTAGTTATTGGCCTTATTCTATTCAGCCCTGGGAGTTTCTCTGTAAAGTGTATCCATCAATGCAATCAAATCTTAAAATAAAGCATCCTTGTTAAACTTGGTTACCCACATGAAACAAATACTATAGTATACTATGGTATAAATACTATAAAATCAAATCAAATGTTATTTGACACATAGTGAAGAGCTTCGAGGGCACTATGGTGTTGAACTTTGAGCTGTAGTCAATGAACAGTATTCTCACGTAGGTGTTCCTTTTGTCCAAGTGGGAAAGCACAGTGTGGAGTGCAATAGAGATAGCGTCATCTGTGGATCTGTTGGGGTGGTATGTGGATTGGAGTGGGTCCAGGGTGTCTGGAATGATGGTGTTGACGTTAGCCATGACCAGCCTTTCAAAAAATGTTGTGGCTAGAGATGTGTGTGCTATGGGGCGATAGTCATTTAGACAGGTTACCTTGGCGTTCTTGGGCACAGGGACTATGGTGGTCTGCTTGAAACATGTAGGTATTACAGACTGGGTCAGGGAGAGGTTGGAAATGTCCATGAAGACACTTGCCAGCTGGTCAGCGCATGCTCTGAGTACACTTCCTGGTAACACGTCTGGCCCTGCGGCCTTGTGAATGTTAACCTGTTTAAAGGTCTTACTCACATTGGCTACGGAGAGCGTGATCACACAGTCGTCTTGAACAGCGTGCTCTCACAAATGGTTCAGTGTTGCTTGCCTCGAAGCGAGCATAAAAGGCATTTAGCGTCCGGGTTAGTGTCCCACTCCTTCAAAGCGGCATCTCTAGCTTTCAGCTCAGTGCGGATGTTGCCTGTAATCCATGGCTTCTGGTTGGGATAAGTACGTACGGTCACTGTGGGGACGACGTCGTCGATGCTGTTATTAATGAACCCGTTGACTGATGTGGTAAACTCCTCAATGCCATCGAATGAATCCTGGAACATATTCCAGTCTGTGCTAGCAAAACAGTCCTGTATTTTAGCATCCGCTTCATCGGACCACATCCGAATTGAGCGTGTTACTGATACCTCCTGTTTGAGTTTTTGCTTATAAGCAGGAATCAGCAGGATAGAGTTATGGTCAGATTCGCCAAATGGAGGGTGAGGGAAAGCTTTGTATGAGTTTCTGTGTGTGGAGTAAGTGTCACCTAGAGTAGATTTCTTTGCACAGGTGACATGCTGGTAGAAATAAGGTAAAACAGTTTTAAATTTTCCTGCATTAAAATCACCGGCCACGAGAAAGACGCCTCTGGATGAGTGTTTTGTTGTTGGCTAATGTACCTATATAGCTTGTTGAGTGCGGTCTTAGTGCCAGCATCGGTTTGTGGTGGTAAATAGACAGCTACGAAAAATATAGATGAAAACTCTCTTGGTAAATAGTTTGGCCTACAGCTTTTCATGAGGTATTTTAACTCAGGTGAGCAGAACCTCGAGACCACCTTAATATTAGAGATCGCGCACAAGCTGTTGTTAACAAAGAGACACACGCCCCCGCCCTTGAGTTTACGAGATGCTGCCATTCTATCCTGCCGATGCATAGAAAAACCAGCTAGATTTATATTAACCATGTCCTCGTTCCGCCACGACTCCGTGAAGCATAGGATATTACAGTTTTTCAGGTCCCATTGATAGAATAGTCTTGAACTGAGCTTGTCTAGTTTGTCCTCCAGTGATTGTACATTCGCCAATAGAACAGAGGGTAGAGGCGGTTTATGTACTCGTCGCTGTAGTTTCATCAGGGTGCCCCCATGTCGGCTTCTATATTGCCCTCTTTTCCTCTTCCGAGTGTTGGGGATTAGAGCCTGGTATGTCCGAGTCATTGAAGTAGAATTCTTCATCCAAATCAAGGTTAGTGATCGCTGTTCTGATGTCCAGAAGCTCTTTTTGATAATAGGAAACGATGGCGGAAACATTATGTACAAAAAAAAGTTACGATCAGCAACAACAAAAAAATCTCTCAGCGATTCACTGTAGTGTTTTTGCAGACTTTACTGTAGTATTCCCTGTAGTGTTTTTGCGGACTTTACTGTAGTATTCCCTGTAGTGTTTTTGTGTCATGATGAAACACCTCTACATAGAGAAAAAGGGAATGTCCACTCACTATTATGCTGCTCCCACATGATGTCTTAGGTGATACCATCACAACATTTCAACCAACATTGTCTTCGTCAGGTGTGCATCCCCCCTAACCCTCTCCTCTGTCTCTCCGCTCTTCTCAAGAGATGGCGAGCTGGGTCCAGGCCGCTCTTCTTCTCCTCTGTCTCCTCCTGTTATGCCTGTCTGCAGCCGGTGGCCAGCTGCAGGAGGAGGCGCTCCTGGACTTCTCCTCCATAACTCCCATCAACAACGTGGTTCAGGACCCCCAAAGCGGGCGTGTCTACTTGGGTGCCGTCAACACCATCTACCAGCTGGACGAGGCGCTGCGTGAGGAGGCCCGCACCGTGACGGGTCCCAAGGACGACGCCCGTACCTGCACCCCGCCCGTCTCCACCCCGTACTGCCAGGACACCAAGCCCAGCCCTAATGTCAACAAGCTGCTGCTGGTGCACCCATCCAACGGCTCACTGATCGTCTGCGGCTCCCGCTACCGGGGTATTTGTTCCCTCCTCAACCTGACCAACGTGGAGCAGCAACTGTACTACAGTGACTCTAAGGGGGAGAGGACTTACGTGGCTAGCATAGAGGACGGGGTAGCCGTGGTGGCCGTCATGTCTACATACGTTAATAAAGACGGCAACACCTTTAATGTGTTTCTGGTGGGGAAGGGCTACGGCAGCCTAGACAGCTCCAAACTCATCAGCACGCGCATCCTCCAGGACTACCGCGACTGGGTGGTATTCGAGAGCATCATCGAGGCATCCACCGTGCAGGCCACACCCTTTGTGCCCAAGTACCTGCACGACTTCCGCCACGCCTTCAAGGAGGAGGGCTTTGTCTACTTCCTGTTCTCCAGGACCATGGGAAGCACCGACAACAAGAACTTCACCTTCGTGTCTCGACTCTGTGAGGACGACCCTCACTACTACTCTTACACAGAGCTACAGCTCAACTGTGGCCCAGGGAACAGGTACAACAAGGTGCAGGCAGCCTATGTGGCGTCCCCAGGTAAAGAGCTGGCCCGGGGAATGACAGAGTCGGGCCAGTATGGTAAGGTCCTCGCCTGGCACAAGGTGCTGTTCATGGTGGCCAGCCCGGATGACGACGGCGCCAACTCGGCTCTGTGCATGTACCCTCTAAACGCCATCAACGAGAGGCTGGTGGACATCATCAGCGCCTGCTACAGTGACTCGGGCAAGATCGCAGCCATCCCTGCTGTGGACATCCCCTACTCCTACAAGACAGATGAGTTCTGCACCTCCCATATTAACGTAAGTAGCTCAGCCTTTATCATCCACTTCAAAGGACACGTCAGAGACAGAAGAGAGTCAGTGATTTTAAAAGAAGAATGTCCAAGAATGTTGAATCAATAATGCAAAGATATGACACCTTTGGTTTTCAGGCCCTTTGTTTCCATTTTTTATTTTTATTTTGTCTGAAGGGATCCTGCAAGCTATATCTCTCATCTCCTTCCCTTGATAGGTTGGTTTAAGGGATCTAGTAGTTCTCCTATCTCTTATATCGCTCTCCGTCTGCAGAAAGACACGCTGAACAACTATAAGTGTGGGGCGGACTTCCTTCCCTCTCCGCTGGCCAGTAAGCCAGAGTTTGCCCTGCAGGCGGAGGCGGTCATCATCAGGAGGGGCCTGCTGACCGCTGTGGCCATCGCTGTGGAGAATGACCACACTATTGCCTTCCTGGGGAACAGCCTGGGAGAGGTGTACAAGGTAAGGAGAGGGTGGTTGTGGGAGGTGTACAAGGTAAGGAGAGGGTGGTTGTGGGAGGTGTACAAGGTAAGGGGCTAGGGGAAGTGTAGAAGGTAAGGGGCTAGGGGAAGTGTAGAATGTAAGGGGCTAGGGGAAGTGTACAAGATAATGGGATAGGGGCAGTGTACAAGGTAAGGGGCTAGGAGAGGATGCTATGATAGAGGGAGTTGTTGGTAGACAGAATATGTTGTTGTTTGTGTTGTGCTCCATTGAAGGAGCCTAGTATGTGTTGAGAATGAGCCTAGCGTGTGTTGAGAATGAGCCTAGCGTGTGTTGAGATGGAGTCTAGCGTGTGTTGAGAAGGAGCCTAGCGTGTGTTGAGAAGGAGCCTAGCGTGTGTTGAGAAGGAGCCTAGCGTGTGTTGAGAAGGAGTCTAGTGTGTGTTGAGAAGGTGCCTAGCGTGTGTTGAGAAGGAGCCTAGCGTGTGTTGAGAAGGAGCCTAGCGTGTGTTCAGTGTTCTGTGTTGAGAGTTGTTTGTCTGGTTCTGCCTGGTAGGTGCATCTGACTGCCAACCCAGAGGTGTACAGCAGAGGACCAGGGGACACCACAGGGAAACGCATCAACAAAAACCTCTTCTTCGATGCCAGCCACAGCCACCTGTATATCACCACCGAGAAAAAGGTACAGACCTCCAGACAGTACTACTGTTTGTCAGTTATTGTTTTTATTGCTGTGGAGAGAGAAAGGGAAATACCCTGTGTGTTAACCACAGCTAGAGGAAGTAATGCTGTTAGTGTTTGTGTTGTTGACTGCATGCTGCTATAGATCATCAAGTTTTTAAGTGAATTTCGACATTACAGACATTTCAGTGTTCCGATAGACCTCCAGTCCTGACATGTTTGTATCTCTAAAGTCCCACTGTAATGCTGTTTGTGTTGTGGGCTGTGTCTGTGCATTACTACTATACAGTTGAAGTCGGAGGTTTATATACACCTTAGCCAAATACATTTAAACTCAGTTTTTCACAATTCCTGACATTTAATCCTAGTAAAAATGCCCTGTCTTAGGTCAGTTAGGATCACCACTTTATTTTAAGAATGTGAAATGTCAGAATAATTGTAGAGAGAATTATTTATTTCAGCTTTTATTTCTTTCATCACATTCCCAGTGGGTCAGAAGTTTACATACACTCAATTAGTATTTGGTAGCATTGCCTTTAAATTGTTTAACTTGGGTCAAACGTTTCAGGTAGCCTTCCACAAGCTTCCCACAATAAGTTGGGTGAATTTTGGCCCATTCCTCCTGACAGAGCTGGTGTAACTGAGTCAAGTTTGTAGGCCTCCTTGCTCGCACACGCTTTTTCAGTTTACCCACAAATTGTCTATAGGATTGAGGTCAGGGCTTTGTGATGGCCACTCCAATACCTTGACTTTGTTGTCCTTAAGCCATTTTGCCACAACTTTGGAAGTATGCTTGGGGTCATTGTCCATTTGGAAGACCCATTTGCGACCAAACTTTAACTTCCTGACTGATGTCTTGAGATGTTGCTTCAATATATCCACATAATTTTCTTTCCTCATGATGCCATCTATTTTGTGAAGTGCACCAGTTGCAGCAAAGCACCCCCACAGCATGATGATGCCACCCCCGTGCTTCACGATTGGGATGGTGTTCTTTGACTTGCAAGCCTTCCCCTTTTTCCTCCTAACATAACGATGGTCATTATGGCCAAACAGGTCTATTTCTGTTTCATCAGACCAGAGGACATTTCTCCAAAAAGTACGATCTTTGTCCCCATGTGCAGTTGTAAACCGTAGTCTGGCTTTTCTATGGCGGTTTTGGAGCAGTGGCTTCTTCCTTGCTCAGCGGCCTTTCAGGTTATGTTGATATAGGACTCCAGCATCTTCACAAGTTCCTTTGCTGTTGTTCTGGGATTGATTTGCACTTTTTGCACCAAAGTACACTCATCTCTAGGAGACAGAACGCGTCTTCTTCCTGAGCAGTATGACGGCTGCGTGGTCCTATGGTGTTTATACTTGCGTACTATTGTTTGTACAGATGAACGTGGTACCTTCAGGCATTTGGAAATTGCTCCCAAGGATAAACCAAACTTGTGGAGGTCTACAATTTTTATTCTGAGGTCTTAGCTGATTTATTTTGATTTTCCCATGATGTCAAGCAAAGAGGCACTGAGTTTGAAGGTAGGCCTTGAGATACATCCACAGGTACACCTCCAATTGATTCAAATGATGTCAATTAGCCTATCAGAAGCTTATAAAGCCATGACATCATTTTCTGGAATTTTCCAAGCTGTTTAAAGGCACAGTCAACTTAGTGTATGTAAACTTCTGACCCACTGGAATTGTGATACAGTGAATTATAAGTGAAATAATCTGTCTGTAAACAATTGTTGGAAAAATGACTTGTGTCATGCACAAATCAGATGTCCTTACCGACTTGCCAAAACTATAGTTTGTTTAAAAGAAATTTGTGGAGTGGTTGAAAAACAAGTTTTAATGACTCCAACCTAAGTGTATGTAAACTTCCGACTGTAGATCACCAAGGTGCCAGTGCAGACGTGCCATCTGAAAACCGACTGTCAGTCCTGTGTGTCGCCAAGGGACCCCTACTGTGGCTGGTGTGTTCTGGAGGGCAGGTAAGAAAAAAAGAAAGAAAGTCGCACACTCTATATATACTCCCAATCATTTTATGGAGGGAACCAGATAAGCATATCTCTCACACCCATGCCCCTCTAAACAGAGCTAGATAGGGCCTGCCATCATCAGCAGAGTGTAGATGTGTATTGAGAGCATCCTGTCGGGCTGTATCTGGTACAGCAATTGCAACGTCCGCAACCGAGAGACTTAAAAACAGCTTCTATCTCTAGGCCATCAGACTGTTAAATAGTCACCACTAGCCGGCCTCCGCCCAGTACCCTACCCTGAACATAGTCACTGTCCTATTCAGCTACCACCCGGTTACTCATCCATGCACCTTAGAGACTGCTTCCCTATGTACATAGAGTCATTGAACACTGGTCACTTTAATAATGTTTACATACTGTTTAACCCACTTCATATTTATATACTGTATTCTAGTCATGGCTCATCCTATATAACTACTGCTGTACACACCTTTTCTATTCCTATACTGTCCATACTGTCTATACACACCATCATACATACTGTATATATACTGTATATTTATATTCCAGACTGACATTGCTCGTTCTGATATTTCTTAATTCCTTTCTTTGTATTTTTTGTATTTGTGTGTATTGTTTTGTATTGTTTTGTATTACTGCACTGTTGGAGCTAGAAACATAAGCATTTCACTGCACCTGCGATAACATCTGCAAAATATGTGTACGCGACCAATAACATTTGATCTGATTTGATTGATCTGCTCTGTTTCAAAAACCTGGGCCCTTCATAGTGTTTCTGCTTTACTTCTTAATTTCTGGCACTGAGAGAGCAGAGTATTTTTGTTAGAGCCATATAAGGAGAGCTGCGCTGTGCTATTGACTGTGTTATTTCTACAGTACAGTTATCAGTACGTGAGGTATTTTAATGACAGGAAATTACTGCTATTCAGGGTCAGCGGTCACTATGAGACAGGAATGAATGTGTAACCAGCAGACAAACTGGACAGAGAGCAGTGGCTGATGGCTGTTGGTGTTCTGCAGGTGTACCAGGAGGTCTGATTGCCGGAGAGCGGAGGAGAAGAACGGCTGGTTGTGGAGCCCCAAGCAGCAGTGTGTGAAGATCGTGTCCTTCCACCCACCCAACCTCAGCTGCAAAAAGACCAAGCAGGTAGTGTACTGTACTGGGCCTGACACTGGCAGTAATCTCCTTCCTTGATAAGAAATAATAAGAATCAGTGACCCTCTGCTCTGAAACAATATGCACTCTATTGATCCTGCTCAGAAAACTGAAAACTGGCTTATTAAAACTGAGGAATGTGCTAGCGCTCAAAGCACCTCTGACTCTGCTCTCTTCCCCTATCTCTTTGTTTCTCTCTCATTCATTATCTCTCTCTCTCTTTCTATTTTTCTTGCTTCCTGACTCTCATTCTCTCTCTATTTCTTTCTCTTTCTCGTTCTCTCTCTTGCTCTCTCCTCTCTCTCGCTGTCTCCTCTCTCTCGATGGCTCTCCATCGCTCTCTCCTTCTCTCTCTCTCTCTCTCTCTCTCTCTCTCTCTCTCTCTCTCTCTCTCTCTCTCTCTCTCTCTCTCTCTCTCTCTCTCGCTCTCTCTCAGGTGGAGATCAATGTGCCCTCCCTCCCCTTCATCGGGCAGGCAGACCGTCTGTGCTGTGTGTTCCCCTCCTATATGAGTGACGCCACCATGTCGTCTGGCCAGGTCACTTGTGCCCTGCCCAACCCTGTCTCCTTACCATCCACACCTGAACACCAGGGTAGGACATCACCCTCAGCCTGCACTGGCACTGTAGTAGGGCCAGGAGCTATTCCTGACTACATGACCTGACCAAGAGAAACTCTGAGCCCTAATTATAGGCTGTAGCTTCTTAGGGCCCAGAGTTGTTCCTGACTACATGACCTGACCAAGAGAAACTCTGAGCCCTAATTATAGGCTGTAGCTTCTTAAGGCCCAGAGTTGTTCCTGGTCAGGACAGGTGGTCAAGAAAAAAACTCCTGGCCCTACTCTGTTGCTTTGTTTCATTGACCTTGAAGACTGTTTTTTGTATATATTACATTCACTGCAACCTGTAACTTCACCAATCACAATGCCACTCATTCACCCTGTTCCTCTCTGTGCCCGTAGATTTCGTGGCGGTGCCCATTAAGATCTTTGTGAACGAGTCGGTGGAGCTGGCCACCAGGGAGTTCAATTTCTACAACTGTTCAGCCACTGTGAGGAAAGCAGAGAGCACACCGTGAGTTAACTAGCTCTCCTACTGTACTGTACTCTTCTACTGTACTCTCTGGACTGTGCTCTCTGGACTTTACTCTCTGGACTGTACTCTCTGGACTGTACTCTCTGGACTGTACTCTCCTACTGTACTCTATGGACTGTACTCTCTGGACTGTACTCTCTGGACTGTACTCTCCTACTGTACTCTCCGGACTGTACTCTCTAGACTGTACTCTCCTACTGTACTCTCTGGACTGTGCTCTCCTACTGTACTCTCCTACTGTACTCTCTGGACTGTACTCTCCTACAGTTCTCTCCTACTGTACTCTCTGGACTGTACTCTCTGGACTGTTCTCTCCTACTGTACTCTCTGGACTGTACTCTCCTACTGTACTCTGTACTCTCCAACTGCACTGTACTCTCCCATTGAAACACAGTAATCTCCCATACAGTACTCTCTCACTCTCTGTACTCCCCCATTGACTAGACTCACTGGGTTTTTGTGCCAACAACCTTGATGGAAATTAATAGCAGCATGTGCACAAATAAGAGAAAGGTTTCTGTGTGTAAATTCTGTGTGATGCATGACTGATACTGGGATTGAATGCACCTCTTGCATTTTCCTCCTTTGTTATTACCAACCGGAGGAAATTGCTTCAGTTTCCTTTTCATTAATCGAAAAATGAAAGTCGATCTCATACATATGTGTTTTCTCTTTCGCTGCTTCCCGTGCTGTTTTTCATCTGGAGGAAGCATGTGATAAATGGGCTTTGTTTATCAGGTTACAGAGATATATTTTACCATCAACAATATAGGTTCTACTATTACAGGAATACTAGCACGGATGTACATGTTTTTAAACGAGATTGCCTCCCTGCTGTGTTTGTGTGTGTGTACGCTTGTATGTGCGTATCTCAGGTGTATGTCGTGTGTGACCAGCCCATGGGGCTGCCAGTGGAACACCCAGGACCACACCTGCCAGGACAAGGATGACACTGTGTTGGGCCCTCAAATCATCAAACACAGACAGGTAGCTAGGTGCTCCACTAAACAGGCTTAATATACATTGCATGTATGCTAAGAGTCATTAAAGTCATGAGTGCTTTTGTATGGAATATCAGTTTGTAAGTCAGCAGATGCATGCCAACTGATAAATGATCAGTCTGGATGAGAGTTTGTCTGCTGAATAACTAAAGGTAAAAATGCAAATGCTCTAACATGTAGTATTTCCATCTGTGTTCAGGGGGCAAGATGTCCCCAGTTCGAGAACCCTGATCCTGTGCTCATTCCTGTGGGGTTCAAAACCACCATCTGCTTTGAGGGCATCAACCTGGATGTTTACCAGGTGCTGGAAAAAATATAATGTATTTTATAGCTGTTATATAGCTTTATAGCTGTTATCAAACAATTCAAATAACAGTGGGCGCTAGTTAATGATGAATCAGACTATAATAACATTGAGATGAACCCTTGATAACTGCTCATGTATGAAGTTGGTTAACTCTCTGCTTCTCTGCTTCCTCTCTAGGACCGGGCTTTCACCATCGGCACAGAGTTGATGGGAAATATGGAGGAGGATGTCAGGTCTGAAGATGGGCTCTTCTACAGCTTCAACGGTTTTAACGTATGTCAGTGCTGCTTATTGCTCCACACCTGTCAATTGTAGCTTTCACCACTCCTAAAAGGTGTAATGATAATATGTTGCTTGGTGATGATATTGTATTGTTTGGTTACATTACCTCGTTTGTGTCAGTTTGATATTATAGCACCCCCTCATGGACAACAATCCCAATGTTATTTTTACATCCTCAAACTGTGGATTTTGTGTGATTGGAAAACATCTTAGAAACACTACAGAGAGTCAGGGACCAGCCTCCAGCCACATTCTTTTCAGACATTGATTAATTCTGCTGTTTTTGAATGGCTGCCAAAGTGTGTGTGGGGCGGCAGGTAGCCTAGCGGTTAAGAGTGTTGGACCAGTAACTGAAAGGTTGCTGGTTCAAATCCCGGAGCCAACTAGGTGAAACATCTGTCAATGTGCCCTTGAGCAAGGCACTTAACCCTAATTGCTCCTGTAAGTCGCTCTGGATAAGAGCATCTGTAAAATTAGAACTTTTATCTGGCACGTTTTGGAAATGTGAAGTGTCATTAATCACTTGTTTCACAAACTGTATTAATAATTCATTTTCTTCCTGTTTCTAGTTTTCCTTCGATAAGTCACAGGAGACAAATGTTCTGTTCTACGTGAAGGACAAACAGTCAGGCAAGAAAATAGACAGCACGCTGAATGGTAAATGGTGCATCTTTAATATGCAACTCTGTTGACAATGTCCCAAAGGACCATGTGGACATCAATGACAATTGGGGAAGCCTTATATGGCAAAGTGATAAATTAATACATTGACACATTTAACGCCATACTTTTTGCAGTCATCTAAGTGAATTGGTCAAACATCATATCAGACCTTGTACTATCAATGATCCAGTGTCATGTAAATGAAATGACAGAATAGTACTGATATTCTAAGGCGTCCCTCTTCTCTTCCTTCACAGTGACCCTATATAGCTGCTCGCTGGGCCGTGAGGACTGCAGCCTGTGTAAGAACACTGACCCTAAGTACAGGTGTGTGTGGTGTGCCAAGAGGAAGTCGTGCGTCTATGAGAAGCTGTGTATTATTGACCAGGGTACAGAGTGCCCTGACCCACACATCACTGACGTGAGTAGCACCCCACAGTACAGTAGTCATCTCTTAACTCTATACTAATAACTTATCTTTGAACCTGCAACAATATCGACTTTTGATTATCACTGACTGACTAGGCATTTTAATGATCACTTCATCAACTGCTTTATTTTATCTACCGGTAGCTACTGACAATTGGATCAGTTCACAGTCTAGTTATTTTCTATTAAAAGCCCTTACTCAAAAGGATCACCTCTCATCAATTATCATATTCTAAATTTCACAGACTGTGGGGTCACATTCTGCATGTGTTTGTGGCTTATTTCATGGTGCTGCTCTGTAAGCTACTCTATACACTGTAATCTAAAAGCTGTACGGTACTGCAAATCTAAAAGCCTGTCATCTTAAATCTGTTCTCCAATCCCCCTCCCAGATCATCCCTCGCTACGGGCCCATGGGGGGGGGCATCTCTGTCACCATCAAGGGCTCCAACCTGGGCATCCACAAGGAGGACATCAAGGCCATCAGTGTGGTGGGGGTCCCCTGTATACATCAGGAGAACAAATATGCCGTCTCCACCAGGTAACATACACTGTCAACCCAGTCACCGCTGTACCCTTCTCACACTAGGCATTGATGGAGGCGGTCTACTCAACAGTAGATTTAAATCTGAAATTAAATCTAAAATGTCTGGTTTCCAGCGTGGTGTGTGAGATCGGCCCCTTGTACCCCCTGAGCACCAACTGGGGCCAGGTGGAGGTGGAGGTGGAGGGAGGGAAGAGAGGAACGTCATCTGCTTTCTTCACATACCGGGTAACAAACCTACCACACTCCTTCACTTCAATCACACTCCTTCACTTCAGGATGAGAGGGCGGACTCGTTAAGTGGAAAATGCTTTTACATGATTTGGTTATGCTATCGCCATTCAATTTCACAGCTATACAGACACTGTATTACAGAGCTCCTTATCAGCACGCATGAAGGGCATGTCATTTAAGTGTAATATCCAAATACAATACATGAATGTTCTGTTGAATGAACTACTCTGGTGCTGCCACATTACACTGGCAGGAAATGCCCAGTACGATAAGATGAAATTGATTTGTGTGTATTATAGTTTAACAAGGTGCTATACGGCGACTCCATTTCCTCTGGTGCCTTAACAGGGTACATTGGAGCAATTTCACTGCCTTTTTTATATCTTGCACGGCTAATGCTTCTCCACAGGGGACCGCTCCACCTAACTGTTTACTCAGCAAATTGAAGGAAATGCGATGTGTGTGGGTGTGTGTGTGGGTGTGTGTGTGGGTGTGTGCGTAGGTGTGTGCGTATTTTGAAAGCCTTGTGGGGAAAGAGATGAGACAGGAATAAGATTAGTTTTTTTTTACTACCTGATCCTCCAGGACCCCATCGCCAGCTCGGTGCATCCCGCCAACGGCTCCAAGGCCGGGGGGACGGTCATCACAATCTCTGGCTCCAACCTGGACACAGCCACCAGGGAGGACATCGCCATCACCGTTGGGGGGGTGGTGTGCACTGTGTAAGTACTGCTGCATCCTGGGAAGGGAACCAGTGTCAAGGAGGGTTGCGGTTGTCTGGTCTCTAGATCTGTATATGTTCGCTTTCAGCCAACTCTTTGGCATGACAACATGCAAAAGAAAAAGTGCTATAAGCTAAAGTGAATACAGAACTAGCAAGCAGGTTAGGCTTGGGAGTTGCATTCAAATATGGGCATGATTTTCTTTAATAAGAAAGCCCAGTATTGACCTAGCTGTCATGGTCCTGCCATGTTAGTCTCCTGTGCACCGTGACCCCGGTTGACCCCAAGTGCTGAGCGGTCTGTGTCGCTGGCTGACTGTGTCCTTGTCTGCAGGGAGACGTTTGGTGCGGCCATCACCTGCAGGATGGGAGAGTACCGGGCAGATAAGGTCCCCTCAGACCTGCTCACGGTGACAGTAAAGTATGGGAAGAACACCACCACAGCCGTCCCCACAGCCTTCCAGTTCTGGGAGAACCCCACTATCCTGGACCACAAACCCAAGGGAAGCTTTGTGTGGTGAGTCCCAGTCCTCCAGAGACAAGAGGCTATTCTAGATGCTTCCACATTGTCTCACATCAGATAGCACGTCAACTCCTTCTGCACTGAGAAGCGACGTGTTATAATGATGCCATCTGTCGGAACACAAGAAAGGGTACCCTAGAGTCTAGTTTAATGGCATTCAATTTCCAACACACCTGGCTCCCTCTCCTGATACCAGTTGGTAGTTTAAATGTGATATCTCTTCTGTAGGTGAAATGTGAATGTGAGCCCCACCGTGGGTTAAAACCATAACTTTTGCCCCTTTGTGACGGTGATGTTGTTTCAGTGGTGGGAGGACCATCGTGGTGACCGGATCTGGGTTTGACCTAATTCAGAACGCCATCATGAGGGTCCAGGCCTCGGCTGACGAGTGGTCCGGCATAACTCCTTCTGAGGTATGGACTCTCTTTCTCTGCCTCTCTCTCTCTGCCTCTTTCTCGATGCCTCTTTCTCTTTCTCTGCTTCTTTCACTCTCTCTCTCTCTCTCTCTCTCTCTCTCTCTCTCTCTCTCTCTCTCTCTCTCTCTCTCTCTCTCTCTCTCTCTCTCTCTCTCTCTCTCTCTCTCTCTCTCTCAATTCAATTCAATTTAAGGGCTTTATTGGCATGTGCAACATATGTTAACATTGCCAAAGCAAGTGAAGTAGATAGTAAACAAAAGTGAAATAAACAATAAATATTAACAGTAAAAATTGAACTCAGAAGTTCCAAAAGAATAAAGACATTTCAAATGTCATATTATGTATATATACAGTGTTGTACCAATGTGCAAATAGTGAAAGTACAAATGGGAAAAATAAATAAACATAAATATGGGTTGTATTTGCAATGGTGTTTATTCTTCACTGGTTGCCCTTTTCTTGTGGCAACAGGTCACACATCTTGCTGCTGTGATGGCACACTGTGGTTATTCACCCAGTAGATAAGGGAGTTGATCAAAATTGGGTTTGTTTTCAAATTCTTTGTGGATCTCTGTACTCTGAGGGAAATATGTGTCTCTAATATGGTCATACATTTGAAAGGAGGTTAGGAAGTGCAGCTCAGTTTCCACCTCATTTTGTGGGCAGTGTGCACATAGCCTTTCTCTTGAGAGCCATGTCTGCCTACGGCGGCCTTTCTCAATAGCAAGGCTATGCTCACTGAGTCTGTACATAGTCAAAGCTTTCCTGAAGTTTGGGTCAGTCACAGTGGTCAGGTATTCTGCCACTGTGTACTCTCTGTTTAGGGCCAAATAGCATTCTAGGTTGCTCAGTTTTTTTGTTAATTCTTTCCAATATGTCAAGTAATTATCTTTTTGTTTTCTCATGATTTGGTTGGGTCTAATTGTGTTGTTGTCCTGGGGCTCTGTGGGGTCTGTTTGTGTTTGTGAACAGAGCCCCAGGACCAGCTTACTTAGGGGACTCTTCTCCAAGTCATCGCTCTGTAGGTGATGGCTTTGTTATGGAAGGTTTGGGAATCGCTTCCTTTTAAGTGGTTATAGAATTTAACGTCTCTTTTCTGGATTTTGATAATTAGCGGGTATCGGCCTAATTCTGCTCTGCATGCATTATTTTGTGTTTTTCGTTGTAGACTGAGGATATTTTTGCAGAATTCTGCATGCAGAGTCTCAATTTGGTGTTTGTCCCATTTTGTGAATTCTTGGTTGGTGAGTGGACCCCAGACCTCACAACCATAAAGGGCAATGGGTTCTATAACTGATTCAAGTATTTTTAGCCAGATCCTAATTGGTATGTCGAATTTTATGTTCCTTTTGATGGCATAGAGGGCCCTTCTTGCCTCGTCTCTCAGATCGTTCACAGCTTTGTGGAAGTTACCTGTGTCGCTGATGTTTAGGCCGAGGTATGTATCGTTTTTTGTGGGCTCTAGGGCAACGGTGTCTAGATGGAATTGGATTTGTGGTCCTGGCAACTGGACCTTTTTTGGAACACCATTATTTTTGTCTTACTGAGATTTACTGTCAGGGCCCAGGTCTGACACAATCTGTGCAGAAGATCTAGGTGCTGCTGTAGGCCCTCCTTGGTTGGTGACAGAAGCACCAGATCATCAGCAAACTGTAGACATTTGACTTCCGATTCTAGTAGGGTGAGGCCGGGTGCTGCAGACTGTTCTAGGGCCCTCGCCAATTCGTTGATATATATGTTGAAGAGTGTGGGGCTTAAACTGCATCCCTGTCTCACCCCACGGCCCTGTGGAAAGAAATGTGTGCGTTTTTTGCCAATTTTAACCGCACACTTGTTGTTTGAGTACATGGATTTTATAATGTCGTATGTTTTTCCCCCAACCCAACTTTCCATCAATTTGTATAGCAGACCCTCATGCCAAATTGAGTCAAAAGCTTTTTTGAAATCAACAAAGCATGATAAGACTTTGCCTTTGTTTTGTTTGTTTGTTTGTCAATTAGGGTGTGCAGGGTGAATACGTGGTCTGTCGTATGGTAATTTGGTAAAAAGCCAATTTGACATTTGCTCAGTACATTGTTTTCACTGAGGAAATGAACTAGTCTGTTGTTAATGATAATGAAGAGTATTTTCCCAAGGTTGCTGTTGACGCATATCCCACGGTAGTTATTGGGGTCAAAATTGTCTCCACTTTTGTGGATTGGGGTGATCTGTCCTTGGTTCCAAATATTGGGGAAGATGCCAGAACTAAGGATGATGTTAAAGTTTAAGTATAGCCAATTGGAATTTGTGGTCTGTATATTTTATAATTTAATTGAGGATACCATCAACACCACAGGCTTTTTTGGGTTGGAGGGTTTGTATTTTGTCCTGTAGTTCATTCAATGTAATTGGAGAATTCAGTGGGTTCTGGTAGTCTTTAATAGTTGATTATAAGATTTACATTTGATCATGTATTTTTTTGCTGTTTGTTCTTTGTTATATGGCCAAAAAGATTGGAGAAGTGGTTTACCCATACATCTCTGTTTTGGATAGATAGCTCTTTGTGTTGTTGTTTGTTTAGTGTTTTCCAATTTTCTGACATGCTGTTCCTTATTTTTCCGTAGTGTATTTCTGTATTGTTTTACCATAGTGAAGGCGTAGGCTCAGGTTTTCTGGGTCTCTATGTTTTTGATTGGATAGGTTTCTCAATTTCTTTCTTAGGTTTTTGCATTCTTCATCAAACCATTTGTCACTGTTGTTACTTTTCTTCGGTTTTCTGTTAGATATTTTTTAGATTTGATAGGGAAGCTGAGAGGTCAAAAATACTGTTTAGGTTTTCTACTGCCAAGTTTACACCTTCACTATTACAGTGGAACGATTTGTCCAGGAAGTTGTTTAAAAGGGATTGAATTTGTTGTTGCCTAATAGTTTTTTGGTAGGTTTCGACACTACTTTCCTTCCATCTATAGCATTTCTTTTTTTTCTTTTTTTTAGGGGGTAGATCAGCTTTAATATTGCACAGATAGATTGTAACTTCCATCAATGTAATTGTCTGCATCACTTCCAATCCCCCATATGTTTTTTTTATTCTCGCAAATATATATATATATATATATATATATATATATATATATATACACACGTACATACATACACATACATACATATATACACATACATATACATTTCCTTTGAAAAATATATATATTTCCCTTTATTACTTTACAACCCCACCACCCCTTCCCTAATTGGAGTAAACTAGTGAACAACAATGCTTAGGCCTCTACTTCCAGCTTATACATACTACATACATTTCATGGACAAAGCCAATCTCACAATTATTCTACTTTGTTTGTTTTTACTCCTGAACTTCCTCTACCCTCAACCTCTCCGATAATTTTCATGATGTCCATCCGGTTTGCTTCTATATTACATATCTTTCTAACTGTGCTCTTTCACAAAAGCTCTCAACCTATAACCTATATATTTATTATGGACACAGTATGCTTACATTATTAGTTATCTTGTTGTTATTAGTTGTTGTTAGTTGTTATTAGTCCCATCAACTCCATTCAACATACCCATCTATCTCTTAACACCATCCATATTGGATTTTTATTTGCCATATATTTTTCAACTGTACTGTGATGTTTTACAAAAGTTCTGAACCTTTCTTTTCTCATTGTTTCTACAGATTGTAAATTGAAAAGAAACATTTTTGCTCAAAGTATAATTATATTATTGATCGATTGACTATGACTTTTCAGATCACCCAGTAATGCTATCTGCAGGGTTAGCTCCAGGTAAATATTGCAATCCTTTAGCCATTCCTGGACCTGTGTCCAAAAACAAGCTACAAATGGACAGTACCAAAACAAATGATCTAATGATTCTGTCTCTTCGCAGCAAAATCTGCAGAGCTGGGAAGATTGTATCCCCCATATAAATAACATTCTATTGGTAGCAAGAATTTTATATAATAATTTTAATTTAAAAATTCTAAGTTTTGAATCTGGCGTCGTTTTGGGTATCAGTTCATAAACACTATGCCATGGGATAGGTTCGTCAAAAATCTCTTCCCAACTATTTTGCAATCTATATGGGACAGCTGTCCTTTGGTCCTTAAATGAAACTGGTATACTTTGTTATTTATCACAGTTTTCTTTAACCAATAATGTTCTTTAATGCAAGGCCAACAGACAAGTTCCTTACATTTTCCCCCTTCCACTTTCCTCTTCCATTTTTGCGGTAATGCTGCAATTATTTGGTTGTAATTTTGGGTAGAGCAGACATTTCCATATGTTTTTGTTAGCTGCATGTGCGACATAACTCCACCAGTCCTACCGATGATATCATTTCTGAAGATTATACCTTTTTTTTATGTTGTCAAAAACAAAAAGGTTTTTAATCAATTTGTATATTTGAGTTTAACCACATTATTTGTTGCATTATTCGTTTCTGGAGGATTACATTGAAATTGCAACCAACTTTCTATCGCATGTTTTAGAAATAGTGATATTTGGGAGATGATTTCCTTTTAAAATAACTGAAAGTGTGAGGTTGTAATCTGAATAAAGGGAAAAAGGCCATTCTTGAACATTGGGTGAGACAATCTCACTAATTTGCTAGAGAACCAGTTCGGATTTAAGTATAACTTTTGTATGACTGAAGCTTTTAGTGACAGGTCTAATGCTTTAATATTTTATAACTTCTGTCCTCCGAATTCATATTAATTATATAAATAGGCCCGTTTAATTTTGTCTGGCTTGCCGTTCCAAATAAAATGGAATATTTTTTTCTCATATAATTTAAAAGAACTGTTCGCTAGGCGTAGGCAAGACCATAAGCAAATAGGTAAACTGGGATAATACTAAAGAGTTAATCAAGGTGATTTTTCCACAAATTGACAGGTATTTACCTTTCCATGGTAGCAAGATCTTATCTATTTTTGCTAACCTTCTATTAAAATTTATTGGAGTGAGATCATTTATTTCATTTGGGATATGTATTCCGAGTATATCCACATCACCATCAGACCATTTTATTGGTAAACTACATGGTAATGTACATTTTTAATTTTTTAGTGATCCAATACATAATATGGTCCATTTATCATAATTTGTAATCCAGAGAGGTTAGAAAATGTATCTAGATCCTCAATGAGCCTGTGGAGGGATTCAAGTTGTGGATTTAAAAGAAAACATGAATCATCAGCGTACAATGACACTTTGTTTTTAAGCCCTGGATTTCTAATCCTTTGATATTATTGTTGAATCTGATTTTAATAGCTAACATCTCGATGGCCACAATAAATAGATATGCCGATTGTGGACAACCTTGTTTCACTCCTCTTGACAGTTTAAAACTTTCGGAGAAATAGCCATTATTTACTATTTTACACCTAGGGTTACTATACATGATTTTAACCCATTTTATAAGAGATTCTCCATATCGAAATGCTCCAGGCATTTATATATAAACCCCAGTCATACTTTATCAAATGCCTTTTCGAAGTCTGCTATGAATAGCAGGCCTGGTTTCCCAGATTTTTCATAGTGTTCTATTGTTTCCAGTCCTTGCCTTATATTATCTCCAATGTATATTCCATGTAAAAAACCTGTCTGATTAGAATGAATAATGTCTGACAATACCTTTTTAATTCTATGAGCTATACATTTTGCTAGAATTTTTGCATCACAACACTGACGTGTAAGGGGCCTACCATTTTTTTAATGGACTGGATCTTTGTATTTTCCACTTGTATCCTGTTTCAGTAATAATTAAATCAGACCTTCTTCTTGAGTGTCTGATAATCTACTATTTACATAGGAGTGGTTAAAACATGCTAATAACGGTCCTCTGAGTATATCAAAAAAGGTTTGGTATACCTCGACTGGTATGCCATCCAACCCTGGAGTTTTCTCGGACTTAAAGTCTTCAATTGCATCCAGAAGTTCCTCCTCTGTAATTTCATCTTCACATGAGTCTTTCTGTATGGCTGTTAATTTGACATTATTAATAGAAAAAAAATCTCTACAATTAGCTTCAGTTAGAGGAGATGGAGGCAACTGAAACGAAAACATATGCTTAAAGTTCTTTGTTTCCTCCTTCAAAATATCATTTGGTGAATCATGGGTGACTCCATCATTTGGAACCAGTTTCAGTAAATTATTTTTGGTAGCATTCCTATGCTGAAAATAAAAAAATAATTTGGTGCATTTCCCCCATATTCCATCCAGTTTGCTTTATTTTTATAATATATTACAGTTTATCTTTTTCTCAATTTATTTTTGTTTTTCCTCTAATTTATTCTGAGCCTCTATGTTACAGTTTTTTTTGTTATCTATCTATTCTGTTAGACCTTCTATTTCCTTTGTTAGTATGGACTCTTTTGACCAAAATTGCTTTTGTTTTTGAGATGAGTACTGAATTGCATGCTATGTTATGACGGAAAAAATCTGTTATGAATTCCTCTGTCCTAGATAAAAACAAGTTATCATCCAATAGGCTTTGATAAAATTTCCAATATGCTCGCCCACGTGGAAATTCAGTAAGAGTAATGTATATGCCAATTATATGATGGTCCGACCGCATTCTGTCCCCATCAACACTTTTAAAAGTTTTGGTGCCAACGAGAATAACATAAGAAAGAAGTCAAGAAGACTAGCTTGATTGAGTCTCCCCATGTATATCTCACTAGATCAGGATATTTAAGCCTCCATATATCCACTAGTTCTAATGTATCCATGACATTCATGATTTCCTTAAGAGCATGAGGGTGATTGTTTGTAGTGTGATTTCCTTTACGGTCCATTGAGCTATTTAAAACAGTATTATAATCTCCCACCATAATAATAGAGTCTTGAATTGCTTGCAGGGTTGATAATTTATTATATATATTGTTAAAGAAGTGTGGATCATCATTATTTGGTCCGTAAAGGTTAATGAGCCATATCTGTTTATGGTCCAATAACATATTTAAAATCATCCATCTACCTTGCGGATCTGTTTGGACAATTTGCATATTCGGATCAAAATTACTGTTAATTAATGTCATCACACCTTTTGAGTCTTTGCCCATGGGAGAAGTATATTTCGCCCCCCCCCCATTCCTTTTCCCACGCAACTTAATCTAGAATTGTTGAATGAGTTTCCTGTAAACAATAGATATTATATTTATTCTCTTTGAGCCGTGTAAATATTGTTCTTATTTTGTTATTATCTGCTAAGCCATTACAGTTATAACTGGCTATACTTATTTCACCATATACCATAATGAGATACAAGTTCCAAAACTATTTATCATTATATATGTTTGTAAATTTACCCATAAAAATACCATAGTTATTGAGTGTCCATATAGCTGTACCATGATATTTGCATTGCTACAAACCCTCCAATTGTTCTCCACTAATTCCCCTGCTAAAGCCCCTCCCTGTCCCAAGTTGGGCCGTCATCCCAGTGATCAGCATACCACCCCCGCCCCTCCGGATCCCTAGGGCCCCGAGAGGCCAGGACCCATCCATCGAAAAAATCACACAGTGCCACCCACAAAACAGAAGCAGGTCAACCGCCAAAAGCATTTCCAATGCTCTCACCTCTCTCTCTCTCTCTATATATATATATATATATAGCTATTTAAAAATATATATATCTATTCAAATATCTTGCATATCTTATTTTCCAACATTATCAATGAATATGTGTAATAATGTTGGCAGTTCATGCGTAGGATTTTAACCTATAACCCGGATTGCCATTGTATTACATTACATTTTTGACAAGCAATTATTATTTTAGCAAACAATTATTGTGGTTCATCCTATATTCTCCCTAACATCCTTACCCCTCTTGCAACAGATGTGGGATAAACACACACGCACATACTCTAACACACTCAACCCCTTTCCTCCACAATCAACCATAAAATAAGATGCTCAACGGTTGTTACATCCCAGAGCCCAACTCAAGAAAGGACCTGATTTACGAATGCATATACGAATGCATATACAGTTACAGCTGTTTGAGAAAGCATGCAAGATTGAGCAAAAATTTACAACAATGTGAGATTTGATTAATCTATTTAATCTATGTCAAGTCCTAGGTGATGGAGATCAGATCCATCCTCTTCACCTGAGACACAAACACTCTGGTCCCCCGTTGTACCATTTTCCAAGCATCTCCGTGCAGTCAGACCTTTGATTATTTTGTGCCACCTGGGCCACAATGATAAGCCCCCTCTCTGATTGTCCGAGTGTGACCCCCTCCCCATGGGTTACTGCAGCCAGTGTTGCCAGCACTGCCACTACCTGGGGGGGAGGGGGGTACCCCACCAGAATCCCCACCGGCTAAGTACAAGGTCGTCAAGGTTCTCATTAGCAGCTTTGAGAATTTCCTTGTATATTATGCTCTCCCATCAGGGGGCTCTGGCTTTGTAGGACCAACCCTGCCAGGCAGGCTCAGAATCTTGAGGGGACGGTGCTGCTCAAGTAGGTCTCTGACCGCATTAATTTTTCTGTTTTGGCTGCATATACAGTGAGGGAAAAAAATATTTGATCCCCTGCTGATTTTGTACGTTTGCCCACTAACAAAGAAATTATCAGTCTATAATTTTAATGGTAGGTTTATTTGAACAGTGAGAGACAGAATAACAACAAAAAAATCCAGAAAAACGCATGTCACAAATGTTACAAATTGATTTGCATTTTAATGAGGGAAATAAGTATTTGACCCCCTCTCAATCAGAACGATTTCTGTCTCCCAGGTGTCTTTTATACAGGTAACGAGCTGAGATTAGGAGCACACTCTTAAAGGGAGTGCTCCTAATCTCAGCGTGTTACCTGTATAAAAGACACCTGTCCACAGAAGCAATCAATCAATCAGATTCCAAACTCTCCACCATGGCCAAGACCAAAGAGCTCTCCAAGGATGCCAGGGACAAGATTGTAGATCTACACAAGGCTGGAATGGGCTACAAGACCATCGCCAAGCAGCTTGGTGAGAAGGTGACAACAGTTGGTGCGATTATTCGCAAATGGAAGAAAAACAAAAGAACTGTCAATCTCCCTCGGCCTGGGGCTCCATGCAAGATCTCACCTCGTGGAGTTGCAATGATCATGAGAACGGTGAGGAATCAGCCCAGAACTACAAGGGAGGATCTTGTCAATGATCTCAAGGCAGCTGGGACCATAGTCACCAAGAAAACTATTGGTAACACACTACGCTGTGAAGGACTGAAATCCTACAGCGCCCGCAAGGTCCCCCTGCTCAAGAAAGCACATATACATGCCCGTCTGAAGTTTGCCAATGAACATCTGAATGATTCAGAGGAGAACTGGGTGAAAGTGTTGTGGTCAGATGAGACCAAAATGGAGCTCTTTGGCATCAACTCAACTCGCCGTGTTTGGAGGAGGAGGAATGCTGACCCCAAGAACACCATCCCCACCGTCAAACATGGAGGTGGAAACATTATGCTTTGGGGGTGTTTTTCTGCTAAGGGGACAGGACAACTTCACTGCATCAAAGGGACGATGGACGGGGCCATGTACCATCAAATCTTGGGTGAGAACCTCCTTCCCTCAGCCAGGGCATTGAAAATGGGTCGTGGATGGGTATTCCAGCATGACAATGACCCAAAACACACGGCCAAGGCAACAAAGGAGTGGTTTAAGAAGAAGCACATTAAGGTCCTGGAGTGGCCTAGCCAGTCTCCAGACCTTAATCCCATAGAAAATCTGTGGAGGGAGCTGAAGGTTCGAATTGCCAAACGTCAGCCTCGAAACCTTAATGACTTGGAGAAGATCTGCAAAGAGGAGTGGGACAAAATCCCTCCTGAGATGTGTGCAAACCTGGTGGCCAACTACAAGAAACGTCTGACCTCTGTGATTGCCAACAAGGGTTTTGCCACCAAGTACTAAGTCATGTTTTGCAGAGGGGTCAAATACTTATTTCCCTCATTAAAATGCAAATCACTTCATAACATTTTTTACATGCATTTTTCTGGATATTTTTGTTGTTTTTCTGTCTCTCACTGTTCAAATAAACCTACCATTAAAATCATAGACTGATAATTTCTTTGTCAGTGGGCAAACGTACAAAATCAGCAGGGGATCAAATACTTTTTTCCCTCACTGTAGTCAACTCACAGCAGGTCCATATAACAGATGGGGACTTCTCTTTGGTGTATGGATCGCTCAGGTGGGTGTCTAGGATATAGGGTTGGGGATCGTTCCATCATGATAGGACAATAAACATTTTTTTATTAGATGTATACTATATTTTAAATGTATATCCCTCATCTGCACCAAATGGAAAGCTCTCTCTCACAACCCATGCTCACAGACACACGTTGGTTCTGGGAAATGCAACCATTTCCTTTCTCAATCACTTAAAGCCACACTTATTCAAACACAAAAATGCACACCACACCTTCCATCACAATTCATCCACACATACCCACATACTGTTCCTTCTATGTCTTCTGTTTGCTATGTTTTTATCTCCACTATGTTGATTGAGTACTTGTGTTCTAATTTAGTTGTATTTGAAGATGTATTATTTTGCTTGTTATCTTTTCTTGTAATACCGTCTTTTCCCTTTATAAAATACTATACCTACTATAAATGTGCTTTATTATTACAATCCCTATCATGGCTAGTATTGGGTGTTCCATTATTCGACTCCTCTATTAGAACTTTCAGAATAGCCATGGAGTAGTCTTTGTGTCGCGGAACATTTGATTCTCAATATACAGTTTATCGACAACAAGAGCAACACGCTTCCCATTTGATCTATTTTCCTTGAAGATTGGGTACAGAACTTTGCGCCGTTCTGCAATCTCCCTCGGGAACTGATCATTCATGCCTATTTTCGTGCCAGCAAGTATTTTACCTAGGCTTTTAACCATTACTTTATCCTTAAAAAAAGCTAATTTGACAACAATTGAACGCTCATATCTCTGTCCTCTTTGTCCGAAACGGTGTACACGTTTGAGTTGGATTTTGTCTACAGCCTCGAGTGGAATTTGAAGCGTTGTAAGAAAGAAGTCCTTCACAAAACTGAAATATCACATTTACATAAGTATTCAGACCCTTTATTCAGTACTTTGTTGAAGCACCTTTGGCAGCCATTACTGCCTCGAGTCTTCTTGGGTATGACACTACAAGCTTGGCACACCTGTATTTGGGGAGTTTCTCCCATTCTTCTATGCAGATCCTCTCAAGCTCTGTCAGGTTGGATGGGGAGCGTCACTGCACAGCTATTTTCGGGTTTCTTCAGAGATGTTCGATTGGGTTCAAGTCCGGGCTCTGGCTGGACATTCAGAGACTTGTTCCGAAGCCACTCCTGCGTTGTCTTGTCTGTGTGCTTAGGGTCGTTGTCCTGTTGGAAGGTGAACCTTCGCCCCCCAGTCTGAGGTCCTGAGCGCTCTGGAGCAGGTTTTCATCAAGGATCTCTCTGTACTTTGCTCCGTTCATCTTTCCCTCGATCCTGACTAGTCTCCCAGTCCCTGCCGCTGAAAAACATCCCCACGGCATGATGCTGCCACCACCATGCTTCACCGTAGGGATGGTGCCAGGTTTTCTCCAGACGTGACGCTTGGCATTCAGGCCAAAGAGTTCAATCTTGTTTCTCATAGTCTGAGAGTCCTTTAGGTGCCTTTTGGCAAACTCAAAGCGGGCTCTCATGTGCCTTTTACTGAGGATTGGCTTCCGTCTGGCCACTCTACCATAAAGGCCTGATTGTTGGTGTGCTGCAGAGATGGTTGTCCTTCTGAAAGGTTCTCCCATCTCCACAGAGGAACTCTGGAGCTCTGTCAGAGTGACCTTTGGGTTCTTGGTCACCTCCCTGACCAAGGCCCTTCTCCCCCGATTGCTCAGTTTGGCCGTGCGGCCAGCTCTAGGAAGAGTCTTGGTGGTTCCAAACGTCTTCCATTTAAGAATGATGGAGGCCACTGTGTTCTTGGGGACCTTCAATGCTGCAGAAATATTTTGGTACCCTTCCCCAGATCTGTGCCTCGACACAATCCTGTCTCGGAGCTCTATGGACAATTCCTTCGACCTAATGGCTTGGTTTTTGCTCTAACATGCCCTGTTAATAACTGTGGGACCTTATATAGGCAGGTGTGTGCCTTTCCAAATCATGTCCAATTAATTGAATTTACCACAGGTGGACTCCAATCAAGTTGTAGAATCATCTCAAGGATGATCAATGGAAACAGAATGCGCCTGAGCTCAATTTAGAGTCTCATAGCGAAGGGTCTGAATACTTATGTAAATAAGGTATTTATGTTATTTATGTTTAATACATTAAAACAATTCTAAAAACCTGTTTTCGCTTTGTCATTATGGGGTATTGTGTGTAGATTGAGGAAGAAAACATTTAATTTAATCCATTTAGATAAAGGCTGTAACGTAAAAAATTCTTTACGAATGCACTGTATACAAAATATGAAAACAACAGTGACAAAAATAAGAAAAATTAATATATAACAAATAAATATAATGACTGGTGCACTTACAGTACCAGTCAAAGGTTTGGACACACCTACTCATTCAAGGGTTTTTCTTTTTACTATTTTCTACATTGTAGAATAATAGTGAAGACATCAAAACTATGAAATAACACATATGGACTCATGTAGTAACCAAAAAAGTGTTAAACAAATCAAAATATATTTTATATTTGAGATTCTTCAAATAGCCACCCTTTGCTTTGATGACAGCTTTGCACACTCTTGGCATTCTCTCAACCAGCTTCACCTGGAGTGCTTTTCCAACAGTCTTGAAGGAGTTCCCACATATGCTGAGCATTTGTTGACTGCTTTTCTGATTCATCCCAAACCATCTCAATTTCATTGAGGTCGGGGGATGGTGGAGGCCAGGTCATCTGATGCAGCACACCATCACTCTCCTTCTGGGAAAAATAGCCCTTACACAGCCTGGAAGTGTGTTGGGTCATTGTCCTGTTGAAAAACAAATGATAGTCCCACTAAGCCCAAACCAGATGGGATGGCGTATCACTGCAGAATGCTGTGGTAGCCATGCTGGTTAAGTGTGCCTTGAATTCTAAATAATTCACAGAGAGTGTCACCAGCAAAGCTCCCCCACACCATAACACCTCCTCATCCCTGCTTTACGGTGGGAAATACACATTCAGAGATCGTCCGTTCACCCACACCGCTTCTCACAAAGACACGGCGGTTGGAACCAAAAATGTAAAATTTGGACTCAAGACCAAAGGTCAAATTTCCACCGGTTTAATGTCCATTGCTCATGTTTCTTGGCCCAAGCAAGTCTCTTCTTCTTATCGGTGTCCTTTAATAGTGGTTTCGTTGCAACAATTTGACCATGAAGGCCTGATTCACACAGTCTCTTCTGAACAGTTGATGTTGAGATGTGTCTGTTGAACTCTGTGAAGCATTTATTTGGGCTGCAATTTCTGAGGCTGGTAACTCTAATGAACTTATCCTCTGCAGCAGAGGTAACTCTGGGTCTTCCATTCCTGTGGCGGTCCTCATGAGAGCCAGGTTCATCATAGCGCTTGATGGTTTTTGCGACTGCACTTGAAGAAACTTTCAAAGTTCTTGACATTTTCCGTATTAACCTTAATGTCTTAAAGTAATGATGGACTGTCGTTTCTCTTTGCTTATCTGAGCTGTTCTTGCCATAATATGGACTTGGTCTTTTACCAAATAGGGCTATCCTCTGTATTCCCCCCTACGTTGTCACAACACAACTAATTGTCTCAAAGGCATTAAGAAGGAAAGAATTTCCACAAATTAACTTTAAGAAGGCACACCTGTTAGTTGAAATGCATTCCAGGTGACTACCCAATGAAGCTGGTTGAGAGAATGCCAAGCTTGTGCAAAGCTGTCATCAAGGCAAAAGGTTGTTACTTTGAAGAATCTCAAATATAAAATATATTTTGATTTGTTTAACACTTTTTTGGTTACTATATGATTCCATATGTGTTATTTCATAGTTTTGAAGTCTTCACTATTATTCTACAATGTGAAATAGTAAAAATAAAGAAAAAGCCTTGAATGAGTAGGTGTGTGTCACGATCGTTGATAGATGATGAAGCGGACCAAGGCGCAGCGTGATAAACGTACATCTTTTATTGAAGTACACCACACGAACAAAACAACAAACGAAATGTGAAGTCCTAGGTTAACACAAACCTTTCGGAACAAGATCCCACAATGACTAGTGAAAACAGGCTGCCTAAGTATGGTTCCCAATCAGAGACATCGAGCTACAGCTGCCTCTGATTGGGAACCACCCTGGCCAACATAGATCTAACCGATCTAGAACGAAAACCATAACAAACAAAACAGAAAATCCACATCCTGGCTCAACAATTAAGAGTCCCCAGAGCCAGGGCGTGACAGTACCCCCCAAACACAAGAGGGTAGGGGCCGGGTGGGCATTCCGCCTCGGAGGCGGATCCGGCTCCGGGCGTGACCACCACACTCTCTCTACCCCCCCCGTTGCGCCCCTGGTCTGGTCTGGCCCCGCTGGCCGGAACTGGACTGAACACCGGTGGAGCGGATTGCTCTGGCTCCGGCGTGGAGCAGCTGACCGGTGCCGGACCAGGCACCGGTGGAACAGGCACGGACCGTGCCGGACTGACGACACGCACCACTGGCTTGGTGCGGGGAGCAGGAACGGGCCGGACCGGGCTGACGACACGCACCACTGGCTTGGTGCGGGAGCAGGAACGGGCCGGACCGGGCTGACGACGCGCACCATTGGCTTGGTGCGGGGAGCAGGAACGGGCCGGACCGGGCTGGCGACGCGCACCACAGGCTTGGTGCGTGGAGCAGGATCGGGCCGGACCGGGCTGGCGACGCGCACCACTGGCTTGGTGCGGGGAGCAGGAACGGGCCGGACCGGGCTGACGACACGCACCACTGGCTTGGTGCGGGGAGCAGGAACGGGCCGGACCGGGCTGACGACGCGCACCATTGGCTTGGTGCGGGGAGCAGGAACAGGCCGGACCGGGCTGGCGAGGCGCACCACAGGCTTAGTGCGGGGAGCAGGAATGGGCCTGACCGTACTGGGAACACACACCACTGGCCTTGTGCGGGAATCAGGAACGGGCCGGACCGGACTGGTGACACACACCACTTGCTTGGTGCGAGGAGCGGGACTGGGTTTCCTCATAAACCTCCGCTCCCTCTGCTGCCTAACCAGTTCCTCTCGCCGTGCCTCCACACTCTCCTTCTCCCTCGTGACCAATAGCCCCCGTAACCTGGCGGCCTCCTCTGCTAACCGGCTGAACCGCTCTATCGCGGCCTCCTGCTGCCTCGTCGTCCACGGCGTGAGCCCCCCCCTATTTTTTTTTTGGGTCTTGTCTCTCCCCCGTGAACATGGCCTCCATGCCTCTCGCCAGACTCTCTCTCCTCTCCTCCCAAGTCCATCCTCTCTCCTCTTCACGCTGCTTGATCCAGTCGTGGTGGGATCTTCTGTCACGATCGTCGATAGATGATGAAGCGGACCAAGGCGCAGCGTGATAAACGTACATCTTTTATTGAAGTACACCACACGAACAAAACAACAAACGAAACGTGAAGTCCTAGGTTAACACAAACCTTTCGGAACAAGATCCCACAATGACTAGTGAAAACAGGCTGCCTAAGTATGGTCCCAATCAGAGACAACGAGCTACAGCTGCCTCTGATTGGGAACCACCCTGGCCAACATAGATCTAACCGATCTAGAACGAAAACCATAGCAAACAAAACATAGAAAATCCACACACTGGCTCAACAATTAAGAGTCCCCAGAGCCAGGGCGTGACAGTGTGTCCAAACTTTTGGCTGGTGGTGTATATTGTCTATTACTGTGACATACTGTGCTGCCAACTCTATAACATCAGACCTTTCCCCCAAAAGTATACAGTTTCTCTCTTTCGGGCTCTGTCTGTCTGTCTGTCTATGTCTATGTCTATGTCTCTGTCTCTGTCTCTGTCTCTGTCTCTGTCTCTGTCTCTGTCTCTGTCTCTGTCTCTCAGCCCTAAACCTAAAAGCCTAAACCATCCCTTTATCTCAACCACATATGGACTGTTATGGACTCCTCATAAACTAACCTGGAAGATTGCTGCAGAAAAAGCTCTGATTCATCCAGAAATAATCAATCCAGTTTTACTTAATGTCACACAGTGCACCCAGAGTTGCTGTAGTGGCCTTGCAGATGCAGACTCCTGCCCCTGATGCCTTGGGCAGGATAAGCAGCGATTTTATTCATTTCATTTAGAGGCTAAATTTAATACAGGAATTAAGGTTCCAGCAGATTATGTGGTTAGGCAGCTCTGCTCCTCTCTATCTCCCTAGGTGGCAGGGACTTACAGGGACTTGGGGCCAGGGACTTACAGGGACTTGGGGCCAGGGACTTACAGGGACCTGGGGCCAGGAACTTACAGGCACCTGGGGCCAGGGACTTACAGGGACTTGGGGCCAGGGACTTACAGGGACTTGGGGCCCCACAAATTGGTGGATGATAAAGCTGACTTATTAAAGACCTCTTCCTCCTCTCCTCCTCTCCTCCTCCCCTCCTCCTCCCCCAGTACCTCCAGGAGGCTCTGAGTAAGAACAACACAGTAATCCAGTTCCTGACCCCGGCCGTCAACAGGTCCTCTGAAACCCAGGTGTTCAGCACCTTCATCCAGCTGGACAACTGGTGGAGGGAGCTCAAGCCCTTCGACTACCACCCTGACCCCGCCTTCGACCCCCTCACCAAGAAGATCATCACCGAGACCTCCATCATCGTCGTCACTGTCAGTATTAGAGGCTGATAGGGTCCATACATTTACTATGTTATGGATAGGGCCAGGAGTATTCCTGACCGAGTTATAGGCTACAACTAGGGCCTTGAGTTTTTTCTGGTTCTTCCTGACTCATAGTTATGTTGTTACCTACAGTACGTCCAATAATTCCTTACCATGTTCCATCTCCAGGGCCGAGGCTTCGAAAAAGCCATGACAGCCAAAGAGGCCCAGGCGTTTGTGGGGGACGTTCCGTGCTATGTCAACGCCCTCCAGGATGACAAGCTGTTCCTGGACCCCCCGTCCAGCCAGCCCCAGGCCCGCTCCAAACGCCACCGCAGACGCAGAGACACCAGCTCAGACCCATTGGACCTGCTGGTGAGAATACACACAACACACACTCACACACACTGGACCACACAGATACATGGATCTGTCTTTGCTATCTTTTAATTTATCTGCAGTTTCCTAAAGATGGGTAATTGAATTCTGCTTGCCAAAATAGATCCAGAGTAACTTGGTGTCTGTCAGGGCAACTTAATGTTAACAGTTACCAATATTGGTTTGAAGGCATTCTCCTATCTACAGTGTTGGTAATATTAACGCTTCTGCTACCACCTGTGTGTGTGTTCCAGATTAAGTTTGGGAATGGAGAGTGGGTGGTGGGCTCTGTGCACTACGAGAGCAATAATGAGGTTCCTCTCTTCATCATCATCCCTGCTGTCATCATCCCCATGCTGCTCATCATCCTCGTCTCCGTCTACTGCTACAGGTAGGCTAGAGAACCAGAATACAGGACAGTTACACCATAACACCTTTAGGCTAGATAATCAGAATACAGGACAGTTACACCATACCACCTTTAGGTTAGAGAACCAGAATACAGTACAGTTACACCATACCACCTTTAGGCTAGAGAACCAGAATACAGGACAGTTACACCATACCACCTTTAGGCTAGAGAACCAGAATACAGGACAGTTACACCATACCACCTTTAGGCTAGAGAACCAGAATACAGGACAGTTACACCATACCACCTTTAGGCTAGAGAACCAGAATACAGGACAGTTACACCATACCAGAATACAGGATAGTTACACCATACCACCTTTAGGCTAGAGAAGCAGAATACAGGACAGTTACACCATACCACCTTTCAAATCAAATCAAATCAAATTTTATTGGTCACATGCGCCGAATACAACAGGTGCAGACATTACAGTGAAATGCTTACTTACAGCCCTTAACCAACAGTGCATTTATTTTAAACAAAAAAAGTAAGAATAAAACAACAACAAAAAAAGTGTTGAGAAAAAAAGAGCAGAAGTAAAATAAAGTGACAGTAGGGAGGCTATATATACAGTAAAATAAAGTGACAGTAGGGAGGCTATATATACAGGGGGGTACCGTTGCAGAGTCAATGTGCGGGGGCACCGGCTAGTTGAGGTAGTTGAGGTAATATGTACATGTGGGTAGAGTTAAAGTGACTATGCATAAATACTTAACAGAGTAGCAGCAGCGTAAAAAGGATGGGGGGGGGGGGCAGTGCAAATAGTCCGGGTAGCCATGATTAGCTGTTCAGGAGTCTTATGGCTTGGGGGTAGAAGCTGTTGAGAAGTCTTTTGGACCTAGACTTGGCACTCCGGTACCGCTTGCCGTGCGGCAGCAGAGAGAACAGTCTATGACTAGGGTGGCTGGAGTCTTTGACAATTTTGAGGGCCTTCCTCTGACACCGCCTGGTATAGAGGTCCTGGATGGCAGGGAGCTTTGCCCCAGTGATGTACTGGGCCGTACGCACTACCCTCTGTAGTGCCTTGCGGTCAGAGGCCAAGCAGTTGCCATACCAGGCGGTGATGCAACCAGTCAGGATGCTCTCGATGGTGCAGCTGTATAATTTTTTGAGGATCTGAGGACCCATGCCAAATCTTTTTAGTCTCCTGAGGGGGAATAGGCTTTGTCGTGCCCTCTTCACGACTGTCTTGGTGTGTTTGGACCATGATAGTTCGTTGGTGATGTGGACACCAAGGAACTTGAAGCTCTCAACCTGTTCCACTACAGCCCCGTCGATGAGAATGGGGGCGTGCTCAGTCCTCTTTTTTTTCCTGTAGTCCACAATCATCTCCTTTGTCTTGGTCACGTTGAGGGAGAGGTTGTTGTCCTGGCACCACACGGCCAGATCTCTGACCTCCTCCCTTTAGGCTAGAGAACCAGAATACAGGACTGTTACACCATACCACATTTAGGCTAGATAACCAGAATACAGGACAGTTACACCATACCACCTGTAGGCTAGAGAACCAGAATACAGGACAGTTACACCATACCACCTTTAGGCTAGAGAACCAGAATACAGGATCGTTACACCATACCACCTTTAGGCTAGAGAAGCAGAATACAGGACAGTTACACCGTACCACCTTTAGGCTAGATAGCCAGAATACAAGACAGTTACACCATACCACCTTTAGGCTAGATAGCCAGAATACAGGACAGTTACACCATACCACCTTTAGGCTAGAGAACCAGAATACAGGACAGTTACACCATACCACCTTTAGGCTAGATAACCAGAATATAGGACAGTTACACCATACCACCTTTAGGCTAGATAACCAGAATACAGGACAGTTACACCATACCACCTTTAGGCTAGATAACCAGAATACAGGACAGTTACACCATACCACCTTTAGGCTAGAGAACCAGAATACAGGACAGTTACACCGTACCACCTTTAGGCTAGAGAACCAGAATACAGGACAGTTACACAATACCACCTTTACATTTACATTACATTTTAGTCATTTAGCAGACGCTCTTATCCAGAGCGACTTACAGTTAGCACATACATTATTTTATCGAACCCACAATCCTGGCATTGCAAACGCCATGCTCTACCAACTGAGCTACATCCCCTGCCGGCCATTCCCTCCCCTACCCTGGACGACGCTGGGCCAATTGTGCGCCGCCCCATGGGTCTTTAGGCTAGAGAACCAGAATACAGGACAGTTACACCATACCACCTTTAGGCTAGAGAACCAGAATACAGGACAGTTACACCATACCACCTTTAGGCTAGAGAACCAGAATACAGGATCGTTACACCATACCACCTTTAGGCTAGAGAAGCAGAATACAGGACAGTTACACCGTACCACCTTTAGGCTAGAGAAGCAGAATACAGGACAGTTACACCGTACCACCTTTAGGCTAGATAGCCAGAATACAAGACAGTTACACCATACCACCTTTAGGCTAGATAGCCAGAATACAGGACAGTTACACCATACCACCTTTAGACTAGATAGCCAGAATACAGGACAGTTACACCATACCACCTTTAGGCTAGAGAACCAGAATACAGGACAGTTACACCATACCACCTTTAGGCTAGATAACCAGAATACAGGACAGTTACACCATACCACCTTTAGGCTAGATAACCAGAATACAGGACAGTTACACCATACCACCTTTAGGCTAGAGAACCAGAATACAGGACAGTTACACCATACCACCTTTAGGCTAGATAACCAGAATACAGGACAGTTACACCATACCACCTTTAGGCTAGATAACCAGAATACAGGACAGTTACACCATAACACCTTTATGCTAGATACCCAGAATACAGGACAGTTACACCATACCACCTTTAGGCTAGATAACCAGAATACAGGACACTTACACCATACCACCTTTAGGCTAGATAACCAGAATACAGGACAGTTACACCATACCACCTTTCTCCATGACCAACATACAGGACAGTTACACCATACCACCTTTCTCCATGGATGTGTGGGTGACAACTTCATTTGGTGTCAAGGAATCCAAGCCAGCCTAATGGTGCACAATACACAAAAATGTACAATGTTACATGAGTTAGTGTTTATGTTGGTGTCGGCTTTTGTCTCTGCTCATTGATCTGCCCATGTTAATGATTGTGTTGTGTGCACAGGAGGAAGAGCCAGCAGGCTGAAAGAGAGTATGAGAAGGTGAAACACCAGCTGGAGAATCTGGAGGAGAGTGTACGAGACCGCTGCAAGAAAGAGTTCACAGGTACTACATTATAACCACAGCTGTCAAGCATAACTGTCTAAGGCCACCAAGGGTCTTCATTACACTTCATTATACCTCATATTAAGTACTTCATCTACACATCCATACATCTATGTATCTTCATCGTGACGTGATATAAAAATAACGCATATTGTAGTTTATGTTTGTGTTGCTTTAAAGCCTCAGGATGAGAACATGTGCCAGGTACTCAGATGTTTGTCCTTTCCCCTTTCCAGACCTGATGATAGAGATGGAGGACCATACCAATGAACTGAGCGAGGGGCGAATCCCCTTCCTGGACTATAAGACCTACACAGACCGCGTCTTCTTTCTGCCCTCCAAGGACGGGGCCAACGACGTGATGATCACGGGCAAGCTGGACATCCCAGAGGCACGGAAGGCAATCGTGGCTCAGGCCCTCCACCAGTTCTCTAACCTGCTCAACTCCAAGACCTTCCTCATCAATGTAAGGCCCCTTCAGACCACTTAACTGTGTTTGTAATGGTGCATCTATGGCTGGCTCTTTTGTCTCCTTTCCTTAATCTGCACTGATCTATAACCGAGAAAAGGTGAAAGCTGTGTTGGATGCCTGTTGGATATGTTTGATGCCTGTACCAGTCCAATTCGTCCATATTTGGGCAGATGAAGTAAAGGAGACATGGAGATATGGCTATTTCAGATTGAGATCTCCCTTCCATTGTTTGCAGTTGAAGATTTAGCCACAGTTTATGTTAACTGGATTACCATTAACTGTAGTCCCGTGTAGCTCAGTTGGTAGAGCATGGCGGTTGCTATGCCAGGGTTGTGGGTTCGATTCCCACGGGGGACTAGTATGAAAATGTATGCACTCATTACTGTAAGTCGCTCTGGATAAGAACATCTGCTAAATGACTAAAAATGTAACTGGATCGTCTATTAAACTCCATTGTGTGTAGTTTATCAAGACCTTGGAAGGACGTCCAGACTTCAACGCCCGGGCCAAGGTGTACTTTGCATCCCTGCTGACGGTGGCTCTGCATGGGAAGCTGGAGTACTACACAGACATCATGAGGACCCTGCTGCTGGAGCTCATGGGGAACTACGTCGACAGCAAGAACCCCAAACTCATGCTGCGCAGGTCAGGACCACCAACTGCTGTTACTTACAGTAGCTACCATTCCTCAAACTAGTTCTGGTAGCTCTACCTATCATAGATTTAGTTCTGGTAGCTCTACCTATCGTAGATTTAGTTCTGGTAGCTCTACCTATCTTAGATTTAGTTCTGGTAGCTCTACCTATCGTAGATTTAGTTTTGGTAGCTCTACCTATCTTAGATTTAGTTCTGGTAGCTCTACCTATCGTAGATTTAGTTCTGGTAGCTCTACCTATCGTAGATTTAGTTCTGGTAGCTCTACCTATCGTAGATTTAGTTCTGGTAGCTCTACCTATCTTAGATTTAGTTCTGGTAGCTCTACCTATCGTAGATTTAGTTCTGGTAGCTCTACCTATCTTAGATTTAGTTCTGGTAGCTCTACCTATCGTAGATTTAGTTCTGGTAGCTCTACCTATCGTAGATTTAGTTCTGGTAGCTCTACCTATCGTAGATTTAGTTCTGGTAGCTCTACCTATCGTAGATCAAATCAAATACAACAGGTGTAGAACTTACTGTGAAATGCTTACTTACAAGCCCTTAACCAACAAGGCAGTTTAAAGAAAAATATAGAAAATATTTACTAAATAAACTAAAGTAAAACAGTTACGAGGCTATATACAGGGGGTACCGGTACCGAGTCAACGTGTAGGGGTACATGTTAGTCGAGGTAATTTGTACAGTACCAGTCAAAAGTTTGGACACACCTACTCATTCAAGGGTTTTTCTTTATTTTTACTGTTTTCTACATTGTAGAATAATAGTGAAGACATCTGTGATGAGTACTGAGTAAACGAAGAAGCAGGATGCAGACGCAGGAATTAACAAGGTCAAGGTTTACTTAATCATGAGAAAGAGAATAACAAAGAGAGAGTAAACGACACGACGCTTAACAATCACACACACACAACACAATACAGAACAGTCCAGGGCTAAATAGGGGTGGTGATGAGGTGCAGGTGCGCTGGAGGTGATTAGGGTGCGTTGGGTTTCCATTCCGGTGTTGCCGAGGTGGTGTGCTCAGACCGGTGGCTCAGTAGACCGGCGAATCAGAGTGCCGGAGGGGAGCAACAGGAGGAGACGTGACAGTACCCCCGGAAACGCAGCTCCAGCTGCAGGACGTTGCCGGCCAGGAGGACGACCCCGAGGACGAGGAGCGGGCCGGTCAGGGCGGCGACGGTGGAAGTCCCGCATTAGGTTGGGATCCAGAACGTCCCCAGCCGGAACCCAGCTCCTCTCCTCAGGACCATACCCCTCCCAGTCCACCAGGTAATGGAGCCATTCTCAACAGAACCTGGAGTCCAGCAGGTCCCTCGCTGCATACGCCGGACTCCCGTCAATGTCCAGGGGCGGAGGGGGCATACCCCGGGGGATGGCATCCGCCAGAGGACCAGGAACCACCTGCCTGAGAAGAGACACATGAAAGTGGGTGAGACACGGTAGTGAGGGGGAAGGAACAGCCGGTATGATACCTCATTTATCCTCCGGAGGACCTTAAACGGCCCCACAAACCGGGGGCTCAGTTTCTTGCAGGGCAGGCGGAGAGGGGGGGGGTTTGTGGACAGCCAGACATGATCACCAGGCTGGAATACAAGGGCCTCACTGCGGTGGCGGTCGGCTTGGTCCTTCTGCCGACGAATGGCCCTCTGGAGATGGACATGGGCGGCGTCCCAGACCTTCCCGGCCCTGTGGAACCAGTCGTTGACAGCGGGCGCATCGATCTGGCTGGGTGTCCAAGGGGCCAGGGCCGGCTGGTACCCCAGGACGCACTGGAAGGGAATGAGCCCCGTGGAGGAGTGAACGAGGGAGTTCTGGACATATTCTGCCCAGGGAAGAAACCTCGCCCACTCACCCTGCCAGTCCTGACAGTGACAACGAAGAAACCTCCCCAGCTCCTGGTTCATGCGCTCCACCTGCCCATTCAACTGAGGCCTATACCCGGTCCGAGACGATGTCCTCCGGAAGTCCATAATGTCGAAAGACCTGTTGGAACAGGACCTCAGCGACCTGGAGAGCAGAAGGAAGACCAGTTAGTGGAAAAAACTGCATGATTTGGAGAACAGATCTACTACCACCATGACTGTGGTGAAACTGTCAGAACGTGGAAGGTCGGTGACAAAGTCTATGGACAGGTGTGACCAAGGTCACTGAGGCACTGGGATCAGCAGGCGGTCACGGACACTGTTGCGTACATACACACGCCCCGGAGGGGCGTTGGCAGGCGCTGGGTCCTCCTGAGCCGCCAGGCGGATGTCTTCGTCCACATTCCAAACGACAGGTGCAACGATGAGAGACGAGGGCAGGATAGGACCCCCCAGATGCTTCCTTTCTCCGGTATGGTGCATCCTGGAGAGCGCGTCGGCTTTCACATTCTGGGATCCTGGGCGGTAGGACAGAATGAATTGAAAGCGAGTAAGAAATTGGGCCCATCTGGCTTGACGAGAGTTCATCCGTTTCACTGCCCGGTGGTCAGTAAGAATCCGGAATGGATGGACTGCGCTCTCCAGCCAGTGTCTCCATTCCTCCAGAGCGAGGACCACTGGCAACAGCTCCCTGTCTCCAACTCCATAGTTCCTCTCTGCGGGTTAAGCTTTTTAGAGAAAAAGGCACAGGGATACATTTTCTCTGGCTTACCGTGCCGCTGGGAGAGGACCGCACCCACACCCTCCTCCGATGCGTCTACCTCCAGAATGAAAGGACGAGATGGATCTGGGTGTTTTAGGATGGGCGCTGTGGTGAACCTCTCCTTCAGCCTCTTGAAGGCAGCGTCAGCCTCAGGGTTCCAGGCCAGTTTCTGAGGCCCACCCTTAAGGAGAGAGGTGAGCGGAGCGGCTATGGAGCTGATGGACCTGATGAAACGCCGGTAGAAATTGGCGAAGCCCAGGAAGCTCTGTAGGCCCTTGATGGTGGTGGGGACTGGCCATGACCTAACGGCATCTTTACTACTTCCATGAACAACCCCTGAGGACTGATCCTGTATCCCAGGAAGGAGATGGCCTGTTGGTGGAATTCGCATTTCTCCCTCTTCACCAACAGGCTGTGTTCCCGGAGGCGGGAGACACGTAGCCTTTGATGAAGAGAAGACATCGGAGAGATCTGCGTACTCACGTGGAATGTTGGGCTGGAGGGCGGACTCCGGACTCGCCACTGACGTGGAACAACAAACCACCGGCAGGCAGGTCTTCCGGCATGAGGTGGACCAGGCTGTGATCCAATTGATGGTGGGGTTGTGTAGTCTGAGCCAGGGCAATCCCAAGACGATCCGGTGAAGGGGTGACGTGACAATGTGGAATGACAGCTCCTCGTGGTGCTCCGGTAGTGTGGGAATGGTGATGGTGATGGGGAGAGTGACGTGCGTAATGGTGCCTGGTCCAAGGGGTTTATTGTCCAGTGAGGTGACGTGTAGCGGAGATGGCAGTGGCAATGTGGGCAACCCCCATTCAGAGACCAGCTCCCTATCTATAAGGTTCCCCGCTGATCTGGAAATATATAATTGCAGTAGAAATGGAAGAGAAGGAATAACCGGTCACCGTTATGGGAACTAAAAACAATGGTTTTGTGATAGGAGATGACGTAACACTCACGGAGCAGCGACAGGAGTCATACCGCCTAGATAGGGAGCCGCCA
This sequence comes from Coregonus clupeaformis, assembly GCF_020615455.1. Taxonomy (NCBI): domain Eukaryota; kingdom Metazoa; phylum Chordata; class Actinopteri; order Salmoniformes; family Salmonidae; genus Coregonus; species Coregonus clupeaformis. The sequence goes on from NC_059217.1 coordinate 40,461,324, forward strand.
GGAGATCTATGGTCCGTGGTGGTGTAGAGGGTGCTGCCCACCTCCATGGGTGAGGACTCAGAAGCAGGGCGGCTTCCATAGCTCAGATGGGGTGAGTGTCGAGGCTCCGGGAGGTGTTGGAAACGTTGTCTCTCTCTCAACATGTCGTCAAGACGGATGGACGTGGTGATGAGGATATCAAGGTCCATCTCGTCGTCCCGACATGCGAGTTCCGTCTTAATGTCCTTCCGTAAGCCTCTCCTGAAGGCTGTGTGCAGAGCACGCTCATTCCAGCCGGAGGACGCCGCCACCGTGCGAAAGCTCAGAGCGTACTCGGACGCGGGCTCCTCTCTCTGTTGTAGATGGAGGAGACGCTCACCTCCGTCCTTTCCCTCCGTGGGATGATCAAACACCGCCCTGAACCGAGCGAGGAGGGTGGGGTAGGGAAGCGCAACGCTGTGCAACGCTGTCATCAAGGCAAAGGGTGGCTACTTTGAAGAATCTCAAATATAAAATATATTTTTATTTGTTTAACACTTTTTTGGTTACTACATGATTCCATATGTGTTATGTCATAGTTTTGATGTCTTCACTATTATTCTACAATGTAGAAAATAGTAAAAATAAAGAAAAACCCTTGAATGAGTAGGTGTGTCCAAACTTTTGACTGGTACTGTACATGTACATAGGGGTAAAGTGACTATGCATAGATTATAAACAGCGAGTAGCAGCAGTGTAAAAGAAAAGGGGGGGGGAATAGTCCGGCTAGCCATATGATTCATTGTTCAGCAGTCTTATGACTTGGGGGTAGAAGCTGTTAAGGTGCCTTTTGGACCTAGACTTAGTGCTCCGGTACCACTTGCCGTGCGGTAGCAAAGAGAACAGTCTATGACGGATGACTGGAGTCTTAGACATTTTTGGGGGCCTTCTGACACCACCTAGTATAGAGGTCCTGGATGGCAGGAAACTTGGCCCCAGTGATGTACTGGGCCGTACGCACTACCCTCTGTAGCGCCTTACGGTCAGATGCCGAGCAGTTGCCATACCAGGCGGTGATGCAATTGGTCAGGATGCTCTCGATGGTGCAGCTGTAGAACTTTTTGAGGATCTGAGGACCCATGCCAAATCTTTTCAGTCTCCTGAGGGGTAATAGACGTTGTCGTGCCCTTTTCACAACTGTGTTGGTGTGTTTGGACCATGATAGTTTGTTGGTAATGTGGACACCAAGGAACTTGAGCCTCTTGATCCGCTCCACTACAGCCCTGTTGATGTGAATGGGGGCGTGTTCGGCATTCCTTTTCCTGTAGTCCACGATCAGCTGCTTTGTCTTGCTCACGTTGAGGGAGAGGTTTTTGTCCTGGCACCACACTGCCAGGTCTCTGACCACCTCCCTATAGGCTGTCTCATCATTGTCGGTGATCAGGCCTACCACTGTTGGGTCGTCAGCAAACTTAATGATGGAGTTGGAGTCGTGCTTGGCCACACAGTCGTGGGTGAACAGGGAGTACAGGAGGAGACTGAGCACGCACCCCTGAGGGGCCCCCGTGTTGAGGATCAGCGTGGCAGATGTGTTGTTGCCTACCCTTATCACCTGGGGGCGGCCCATTAGGAAGTCCAGGATCCAGTTGAAGAGGAAGGTGTTTAGTCCCATGGTCCTTCGCTTAGTGATGAGCTTTGTGGGCACTATGGTGTTGAACGCTGAGCTGTAGTCAATGAATAGCATTCTCACATAGGTGTTCCTTTTGTCCAGGTGGGAAAGGGCAGTGTGGAGTGCAATTGAGTTTGCGTCATCTGTGGATCTGTTGGGATGGTATGCGAATTGGAGTGGGTCTAGGTTTTCCGGGATGCTGGTGTTGATGTGAGCCATGACCAGCCTTTCAAAGCACTTCATGGCTACCGACGTGAGTGCTACAGGGCGGTAGTCATTTAGGCAGGTTACCTTGGCGTTCTTGGGCACAGGGACTATGGTGGTCTGCTTGAAACATGTAGGTATTACAGACATGGTCAGGGAGAGGTTGAAAATGTCAGTGAAGACACTTACCAGTTGGTCCGCAGATGCTCTGAGTACACACCCTGGTAATCCGTCTGGTCCCTCGGCCTTGTGAATATTGACCTGTTTTAAGGTCTTGCTCAAATCGGCTACGGAGAGCGTGATCACATAGTCGTCCGGAACAGCTGGTGCTCTCATGCATGCTTCTGTGTTGCTTGCCTCGAAGCGAGCATAAAAGGCATTTAGCCCATCTGGTAGGCTCGCGTCACTGGGCAGCTCGTGGCTGGGTTTCCCTTTGTAGTCCGTAATAGTTTGCAAGCCCTGCCACATCCGACGACCGTTAGAGCTGGTGTAGTAGGATTCAATGTTAGTCCAGTATTGACGCTTTGCCTGTTTGATGGTTCGTCTGAGGGCATAACAGGATTTCTTATAAGCGTCCGGATTAGTGTCTCGCTCCTTGAAAGCAGCAGCTCTAGTCTTTAGCTCGGTGCGGATGTTGCCTGTAATCCATTACTCTATCTAACCCGTGTCTTTTCAATGTCTCCCACTCTTAAAGTGACTCTGGTATTGTAGGCTATCTTCAGTCCACAGTAGAGACAGGTTCCTGAACAAAGCTCAGTTGTCTATTCTAACAGAACCAGTGGTTGTGTAATGTGAACTCTCAACTGTGCTCAGCAGTGTTCGACTGGCCGTTCTACTGTAAAATGTGTTTAATTATCCCCAATGGAGGGGCTCATTATGCTGATTAGTCCATTGTGCTAACATCCGTACACACATGACTGTTAATTGGATGTGCTAATGCCTAACAATGGGCCCTGTGAATGGAGAGGAGTATTACAGAAGTTCATGCTTAAGGTTGCTTTGTATTATTATTGTGAGATGTGTCAGTCACTCCTTTGTTTTGTCCTCTGTAGGTCAGAGACAGTTGTAGAGAGGATGCTGTGTAACTGGATGTCCATCTGTCTTTACCAGTTCCTCAAGGTGATAATATTACACTCTTTGATTCAATATGTTTTTGATATGTCACATACATTGTTAAAGCCTATTTGAAAGGACGTTTGGCACATTTTTCAAAATGTGCCAATTGTCCTTTCAAATATGCTTTAACAATGTGAAAACGTGTTTTTGGAACACTTCACGTGATCATGTTTTCAAGTGTAGTTGCATGTTATCACATGTTGCTTTACATGTTGTCATGTTATCACATTAACTTGACATGTGTTTTTGGAACATTTCATGTTGTCTTTTCGTAAGGGTGTGTATGTGCGTGCATGTGTTCAAAGACCCTACCTGAGTTACGAGAAGCAATATTTTGTTGACTTTTCATAGCCTATATATTTGAACTACAGCATGGCCATGGTTAAAGTAGAGTGCCAGAGTGTTCTGACTGTACTGTGTCTATGTGTGTGGTCGTCAGGACTCAGCAGGGGAACCTCTGTACAAACTGTTCAGGGCCATCAAGCATCAGACAGAGAAGGGTCCAGTTGATGCCAGAGTGAAGAAGGCCAAGTACACCCTAAACGACACGGGCCTGCTTGGAGACGACGTGGAGTACTGCGTCCTGGTGAGTGACATCAACCCGTTACCACGGTTACCCCAGCACACAAGCTCGCTGGCATCTCGCTGCCCTGACAACTGCTGCTACTGTGCTATTGAGTTCTTCTGAGTCTGTTCAGACTTTTCACTGACTGCCCTGATCTCAATTATATGTGTCGCTTCCATTAACCCTTTTTATCTTTTTATACTGCGCCTACACTAGCAATTCAATACCTTTTTATAATTTTATAGTGTTCCTACCTACACTGACGCAATTCAAGTTCTGACTCACTGTATATGTATAGTCTACCTTAGTCAGAAGTGTTTAACTGTATCGTTTTTCTAATGCCAGATAATTAAATCTCAGCTGTTTTCCTTTAAGTCTCTCTATATAAAGAAACCCTGTGGTAATTCATTTTCCAAGGACAATATCAAATGATACACATTTACAGTTGCGATAGCTCACATCCTGTGGTTATGTTAAAGAAGAATGACAAAACAAAATTACACAGTCTTCAATTACAAATAAATCCTTTGTATAATGTATTGTCTCCCTATCGAGTGGTTAGTTGTTTTGATTCAGTCTGAATTGATTGATCTGTGTCACCTGGTCAGAGTGAGGGGAGTGAGTCCCCTGCTGGTGGTTGCTCAATAGTCAGCCCAGGATGAGGTGACAGCGCCTGTCAGGTGTCAAAGAGTACCACCTGCCTACAGTAGTTTCCACTGTAACGCTGCCTCAGCGGGCTCACCTCACGGTGTTGGCTCTGTTCCTCCTCTCAGACTCTGCAGGTGCTGGTGCACGGGGAGGGGCCGGACGTGACGCCCGTCAAGGTGTTGAACTGTGACACGGTGTCTCAGGTGAAGGAGAAGATCATTGAGGCGGTGTACAGGAACCTGCCCTACTCACAGAGACCCAAAGTGGACAGCGTCACTCTGGGTGAGTGGAGAACACACACTCTCACACACAAAGTCAGTATTCCAAACCATGTGTTGTGAAGATACTGCATTTGAACACATGAAAATCAGAAAGCCTAAAACAATTGGCACCATTTACTAGTAAATTAAGTGATGGTGTGTGTGAATTTGAATGTTAGTCATGTTGGCTGGTGGTCTGAGCTGCTGTTATTGCCCCTGCCACAGAGTGGCGTCCTGGTTCCACAGGGCAGATCCTGTCAGACCTGGACCTGACGTCCCAGAAAGAGGGCAGGTGGAGGCGCATCAACACCCTGGCCCACTACAATGTGAGTGATGTTCCTCCACAGACTGATCCATTAGATGTCACAGAGAGAAGCCCTAATTCTGCTCTTTACAAATTCAATCAAATTCTTTTTTGATCAAGGTTTTTTTATTGAGCATTTTAAAGATTATACAGACAAACAGGTAGAGGGCTGATCCCATACCGCATCAACCCCACCCCAACCACCCTGCTCCAACAGAGCCCCACCCCAATACCACACTTTAATTTATGGGATCAATAATGAAAGAATGCCACAGACAATGCCGAATAAAGGCCCCCCCCCAAAATAGATGGCATGGATTCTGAATTAGGTCATGAGACCCATTGCCAATCAGATGACCTGTGTGTGTGTGTGTGGGTGTTTGTGTGGGTTTCAGGTGCGAGACAATGCTACTCTAGTCCTGTCCATGGTTCTTCACACTCAACAGAACTACGACCAGAACCAGGATAACCAAGAGGAGAGTAAGTCTTCACCATGGAAACGACAATAAGACATTATGAGGGGCCATACATGCTTATGACAAGTCTCACAATGCATTATAACCACATCATAATGCATTATACCTGCAGGCTTTAAGAAATGTGTTACTGAAAATACTTTAAAAATTGGATGTATAATTTGTCTCCTCTCTCCACTAGGAAACGCCCTGTTGGAGGATGACAAGGTGTTCCATCTGGTTCGACCTGATGAGCTGGATGAGATGAAGTCCAAGAGGGGCATGAAGGACAAGTCCATGACCAAAGCCATCACTGAGATCTATCTCACACGACTGCTCTCTGTCAAGGTGGGCCTGCCATGTTGTAGTATAGTAAGGGCTCAGACACACTAATAACGTTTGCTGGCCGAGAGTACTTAGCACCTTTGAACAAAGTGCTGGCCGAGAGTACTTAGCACCTTTGAAAAACGTGCTGGCCGTAATTTGCCAACTAATTTGCCAAAATGTTGGCAGTCCCTGAAACAGTGCGCTGAACGATTGGCAGACAAACGTTAGATCCACATTCGATGCGATATGTGCGAGCCTTTACATTTCATTCAGTAAAGAAATGAATCTTTGAGATTCATTCCATAAGAAAAGCTATTTGAGGATGGCTATGTGATAATATGTGATAGATTCAGTCTTCGAACATCAACCTCACTTCATAGACCCAGTGTGTTTATGTCTGGGTCACAGGTCTGAGATACTTGGCATCTCTCTACCCTGCCTCACACTGTGTGTCTGTTGGTGCGTCTGTTATTCCAGGGAACGCTGCAACAGTTTGTGGATGACTTCTTCCGCAGCGTTTTGTGTTCCGGGAAAGTGGTGCCGCCCGCCATCAAGTACTTCTTTGACTTCCTGGACGAGCAGGCGCTCAAACATGACAACGTGGATGAGGAGACCATACACATCTGGAAGACCAACAGGTACACACACAACCACACACACTTCTTCATATGCAAGCACACACGCACACGCAAGTACATACACACACACACAAACCCACTTCCTGAGATGACTCTCTAAGAAACACACTGACTAAGTAATCAGTGTACGGAATGCAAATATACAAGTACTTCTATCTCCTCTGCATTCTCAATCTGAGTGCTCCCTTGGCATTTAAGTACATAAATTAACTTAAATCTGGTTAAAGCTCAAGTATTCAACACAGCGTGTTGCATATAGATGTCAGTGATTGACGTGGCGATGTGAGAGTGAGAGGATGGGAGATGAGCCATTTAATTATGCTATACCATAGTCAGTCGGCATGGGCTTGTTTTGTTTATCAAACCAACCGAGGCCTCTTGGATTAAATATGAATGTGTGTATCAGCCATAACGACAAACAAACATGGTAATTATGTCCCCAGCTAATTTAATTGTACCCTTATATCACATTGTTGTTTTTTTTGCCGTTGTTTTCTCAATCTCCCGGGAGGTGTTGCAAGCCAATATGAATTAATATGTTAGTCTGTCTCAATCGGCCCAGCTTTTAAACTAATCAGAGAGAAGTACTCTGAACCTATTTTAGGCTTGTTTGATATTCAGGACCAACCTCTTATTGGAGGATTTGTATGGACTTATTCGTTTACTTATGTTTTGAAGCTACCGAGTATTCGAAAGTGGAAAGTTTTGCCATTAGTTTGGCATGCCTGATGCATGTGTTCCACTGAATGGTGAAAATATGAAAGTTAACAGTCAGGAGTTGTCAACCTGACATGTACCACTAATAGAAGTACTACTAGTGCTGTACATGCAGCACTAGTAGTACCTTGGTGATACTAAACATGACATTCAATCACAAATTAATGAATTAATTGGTATGACTGAGATCATACTGTAGTAGATCGTTGATAGTAATTATTCTCTCCTCCACCAGCTTGCCTCTGAGGTTCTGGGTGAACATCCTGAAGAACCCTCACTTCACCTTCGACGTCCACGTGACAGAGGTGGTGGACGCCTCGCTGTCCGTTATCGCTCAGACCTTCATGGACGCCTGCACCAAGACAGAGCACAAACTCAGCCGGGTGAGTCCAGGAGGAGGAGGAGGAGGAGATGGAGGAGGAGGAGATGGAGGGAGGGGGAGGAGAAGGAGGAGGGAGAAGGAGGAGGAGATGGAGGAGGAGGGAGGAGGAGAGGGAGGGGGAGGGAGGAGGAGGGGGAGGGAGGAGGAGAGGGAGGGGGAGGAGAAGGAGGAGGAGATGTAGGGGGAGGGAGAAGGAGGAGGAGGGAGGTGGAGGAGGATGAGGAGGAGGAGGAGGAGGGGGGAGACGGAGGAGGAGGAGGAGGAGGAGGAGGAGGAGGAGGGAGAAGGATGAGGAGGAGAGGGAGTTGGAGAGGGGGAGGAGGAGGCAGGTGATGAGGAGGTCAAAATCTATTGAGAGTTGTTTACCTCTGTGAGGTAAGAGATAAGAGAACCATATTATGATTATCATATTGTTTATTCTCTCCTATCTCTACCAGGACTCTCCAAGTAACAAACTACTCTATGCAAAGGAGATCTCCACCTACAAGAAGATGGTCGATGAGTACGTATCGTCAGCAGTTCCCAATGACCTGATCAATTTATTTTGATTCTTGCTTACAATGCTGTTACATTGTCGGCAGAGGCCTGTCAATATGTAATGTATAGTGATTATCTCTGTCTGTCTGTGTCTAGTTACTACAAGGGCATCAGAAAGATGGTATCAGTCAGCGACCAGGACATGAACACCCATCTGGCAGAGGTGTCTCGGGTAAGGAACACCTTTCTCTCTGCCTTCTATCTATGGTAGCGTCCCAATTGGCACCCTATTCGCTATATAGTGCACTACTTTTGACCAGGGCCCATAGGGCGCTGGTCAAAAGTAGTGTACCATGTAGGGCAGTGGTTCCCAACCTTTTTCCGTTACTGTACCACCAACTGAATTTTGTTCAGTCCAGATACCCTTGAAGTACCCCCTCATGTGCATTTGACCAGTAAGCCTATGGTCTCAGGAGTCTTCTCAAGAACCCCCTGTGGTAAGACCAAGTACTGTTAGTACCCCTGTGTCAGCGTCTGGGTGAAGTGGGGAAACGGAATCAGGCGTAGGACACAGAACTGAGAGATAAATGGCTTTACTAGACTCAAAGTAAACCATAGCGAACCCTCCACGCAGGGAAGAGCAAAACAACAGCTCAACAGACGACGTAACAAAGAACAATCACGCACACACCCAGGAGGGAAAACAGAGGTAATATATGGAAACTAATAAGCCTAATGAGTAACAGGTGTGAAAAATAAAGACAGAACTAGTGAGACACAGAAACAGCGATCGGTGGCAGCTAGTACTCCGGTGACGACTACCGCCGAAGCCTGCCAGAGCGAGGAGGAGGGGCAGCCTCGGCCGTATCCGTGACAGTACCCCCTGCGTCGACTCCGGCCTCGGGGACGGCCAGGAGGACGCGGAGCAGGGCGAGTCGGATGACGACGATGGAACTCCCTTAACAAGGAGGGATCGAGGATGTCCCTCCTGGGAACCCAGCTCCGTTCCTCCGGACCGTACCCCTCCCACTCCACGAGATACTGCAGGCCTCCAACCCGACGCCTCGAATCCATGATGGAACGGACCGAGTACGCCGGTGCCTCCTCAATGTCCAATGGGGGCGGAGGAACCTCCTGCACCTCGGACTCCTGGAGCGGACCAGCTACCACCGGCCTGAGGAGAGACACATGGAACGAGGGGTTAATACGGTAATCAGGGGGGAGCTGTAACATATAACAAACCTTGTTCAACCTCCTCAGGACTTTAAAGGGCCCCACAAACTGCCGACCCAGCTTCCGGCAGGGCAGGCGAAGGAGCAGGTTTCGGGTCGAGAGCCAGACCCGGTCCCCCGATGCATAAACCGGAGCCTCACTGCGGTGGCGGTCGGCACTCGCCTTCTGTCTCCTAATCGCCCTTTGCAGGCGTACATGGGCAGCGTTCCATGTTTCCTCCGAGCGCCGAAACCATTCATCCACCGCAGGAACCTCGATCTGGCTCTGATGCCACGGTGCCAGGACCGGCTGGTAACCTAGTACACACTGAAAAGGAGACAGGTCAGTGGAGGAGTAGCGGAGGGAATTTTGTGCCATCTCTGCCCAGGGGATGTAAACTGACCAATCCCCCTGCCGGTCCTGGCAATACGACTTCAGAAACCTACCCACATCCTGGTTTACTCTCTCCACCTGCCCATTACTCTCGGGGAGAAAACCTGAGGTCAGGCTGACCGAGACCCCCAGATGGTCCATAAATGCCTTCCAGACCATCGATGTGTACTGGGGACCCTGATCAGACACTATATCCTCAGGCACCCCGTAGTGCCGGAAGACGTGTGTAAACAGGGCCTCTGCGGTCTGTAGGGCAGTAGGGAGACCGGGCAAAGGAATGAGACGACAGGACTTAGAAAACCGATCCACAACGTCCAGGATCGTGGTGTTACCCTGTGACTGAGGAAGATCCGTAACAAAGTCCACCGATAGGTGTGACCACGGCCGCTGTGGAACGGGGAGAGGTTGTAATTTACCTCTGGGCAGGTGTCTAGGTGCCTTGCACTGGGCACACACCGAACAGGAAGAAACATAAACCCTCACGTCCTGAGCTAAGGTAGGCCACCAGTACTTCCCACTAAGACAGCGCACTGTCCGACCAATGCCAGGATGGCCAGAAGAGGGTGACGTGTGAGCCCAATAAATCAAACGATCGCGAACCTCGGACAGAACGTACGCACAACCCACTGGACACTGGGGGGGAGTGGGCTCCGTGCGTAATGCCCGCTCGATGTCCGCGTCAACCTCCCATACCACCGGTGCCACCAGACAAGAAGCCGGAAGTATGGGAGTAGGCTCCCTGGTCCGATCCTCTGAGTTATATTGCCGGGACAGAGCGTCTGCCTTAGCATTCTGGGAACCTGGTCTATATGATAGGGTGAACACAAAACACGTGAAAAACATGGCCCACCTTGCCTGACGAGGATTCAGTCTCCTCGCTGCCCGAATGTACTCCAGATTGCGGTGGTCAGTCAAAATGAGAAAAGGGTGTTTAGCCCCCTCAAGCCAATGTCTCCACACCTTAAGAGCTTTCACAACAGCTAACAGCTCCCGATCCCCCACATCATAGTTTTGCTCCGCGGGCTGAGCTTCTGCGAAGAAAGCACAGGGGTGGAGTTTGGAGTGGCGTACCCGAGCGCTGAGACAGTACAGCTCCTATCCCCGCCTCGGACACGTCCACCTCGACTATGAATTGCAAGGAAGGATCCGGATGAGCCAGCACGGGAACCGTGGTGAACAGCGCCTTCAGCTGACCAAAAGCCCTGTTCGCCTCAGCTGACCACTGCAGGCGCACCAATCCGCCCTTTAGCAAAGAGGTTATGGGAGCTGCTACCCGGCCAAAGCCCGGATAAATCTCCGGTAGTAGTTGGCAAAACCAAAAATCGCTGCACCTCCTTTACCGTGGTAGGAGTCGGCCAGTACACGCACGGCTGAAATGCGGTCACACTCCATCTCGAGCCCTGACTCTGACAAGCGGTATCCTAAGAAGGAGACGGACTGTTTGAAGAACAGACATTTCTCAGCCTTAACGTACAAGTCATGCTCCAACAGTCTACCAAGCACCTTTGCGCACCAGGGACACATGCTGCGTCGCGTGTAGCGGAGTATATTAGAATATCATCTATATACACCACTACACCCTGTCCGTGCAGGTCCCTGAAAATCTCATCGACAAAGGATTGAAAGACTGAGGGAGCATTCATCAACCCGTACGCGCATGACGAGGTACTCATAGTGACCAGAGGTGGTACTAAATGCCGTCTTCCACTCGTCCCCCCTCCCGAATACGGATCAGATTGTACGCGCTCCTGAGGTCCAATTTTGTGAAGAAGCACGCCCCGTGCAATGACTCCGTCATACTAGCAATGAGAGGAAGAGGATAGCTGTATTTTACGGTTATCTGATTGAGACCTCGATAGTCAATGCACGGGCGTAAACCTCCATCCTTTTTCTTCACAAAAAAGAAACTTGAGGAGGCAGGGGAAGTGGCGGGCCGAATGTATCCCTGTCCCAGAGATTCGGTGACATATGTCTCCATAGCCACCGTCTCCTCCTGTGACAGATGATACACGTGACTCCTGGGAAGTGCAGCGGCCTCACGGAGATCTATCGCACAATCCCCTCGTCGATGGGGTGGTAATTGAGTCGCCTTCTTTTTACAGAAGGCGAGAGCCAAATTGGCATATTCTGAGGGAATGTGCATTGGGGAGTCATGGTTTGGACTCTCCACCGTGGTTGCCCCTACGAAAACACCTACACACCTTCCCGAGCACTGAGGTGACCATCCCTTAAGAGCCCTCTGTTGCCCCAAAATACTGGGGTCATGGGTGGCTAGCCAGGGAAGGCCCAGCACCACGGGAAACGCAGGAGTATCAATAAGGAAGAGACTAATTCTCTCCTCATGACCCCCCTGCGTCTCCATCCGAAGTGGAACTGTGACCTCCCTAACCATGCCTGACCCTAATGGGCGACTATCTAGGGCACGTATGGGGAAGGGCACATCTAAAGGCAATATAGGAATCCCTAATCTATGCGCAACCAGTCTATCCATGAAATTCCCAGCTGCGCCGGAATCTACGAGCGCCCTATGCTGGGAATGTGGGGAAAACTCGGAAAAAATTACATTTATCATCATGTGAGCAACAGGGAGCTCTGGGTGAGTTGGGTGCCTACTCACCTGGGATGGTCCCCCAGAACCCTGCCTGCTGCCTCGATTCCATGAGGGTCTTCTCCTGCACCGACCCGCAGTGTGTCCTCTGCGGCCACAGTTGGTGCAGGAGACCACCCCTGCTCGTTCTCTCCCACATCAGCACTTCCAAGCTCCATAGGTGTGGACTCGGAAGTGCTGGGGGATGGACTGGACGGACTCTGATCTGGACGTCCGCGGGTAGCCAACAGGTTATCCAGCCAGATCGATAAATCTACCAGCTGGTCCAGGTTAAGATTAGTGTCCCTGCAGGCCAGCTCCCGACGAACGTCCTCCCGTAGACTGCATTGGTAGTGATCAATCAGGGCCCTCTCGTTC